>NW_027290542.1:0-2516 GCF_016086655.4 Lepeophtheirus salmonis | reverse complement strand
GTTCAATGTGTTATGGACTCTTTGGTGGTTTTTGCATATTGAAAAACGACTTTAAAAATAAGTTTTTCAATAATACATCTGTATAGCCAATATTAGTATTTTTTTAATATTACCCAACATGTTCATGTTAGTTTCTATATTTTTCATCTACAGGACACTAGTGTCCTTTATTTTAATTTATTCGTCATTGCATTATTTTTCATAATATTTAAGATATTTTTATAGTATTAGAAAGAATAATGGTAGATCTTTAAAATTTAGACAAAAAATTTATCATTGGACTTTACTTAAGTTTGTCATAATTTTTGAACAGATAATCTATCAAAACAAATGGTTCAATAAAATTATTGTTCTACAATTGCAAAATCTTACCCTAAAGGCATGGTGAGAATTGATCGAAAGGCTTAAAGAAAATATATCTTTTAAATTAGTATATGTAAAATCCTATATAGCTGTAATTATCCTGCAAGATATTTTTAAAGGTGGCTAAGGGGCATCCAATCGTCTAAGCTAACAAAAATAAGCAAATGTATTCCTTATAATTGACAATCATGTGGACATTCGCAGGAGTTTGAAAAAAAATAAAGAAAAGATGTGCTTATTGTGTATCCTATTTTGTTCGTTTGTATCACTTGTAATCTCGCTTTATGATTAATAAGAATTAAGAAAGGTATAGCAAATATTATATATATATTAGTCCATTATCATAGGAAAAATTATTACTTGTTAGAATTATAAATAAAAATTAGTTAAAAGTACAAATACATAAATATAGAATTCAACTCCATAGCCTAACTTTAATGCTTTTTTAATACATAATAAAAAGTTACTGTACACGCCTACAGGGTCGTGAGGGTTTTTATCAAATGCTGGCAAACTTATTGCAGTTATTTCATAGAATTATTTGTTCATTACTTTTAATATTATAAAAAAGATGAAAAATGGACTGTAATTATATTTCATTTTCTTTTCCATTCCTTGTGGGTCTGAATGGCTTAAATATATAAAGAAAAAAATGTTATGGTTTTTTACCAACATAAAAACAAACTTTAAAGTTTCTATTAAATGCTGTCGATTAATATCAACTAACGGATGATATACTCCTTGCTTATTATGCGTAAATATATCGAAAACCTATTAAGAAATATAAAAAACAATCTGGACTCGCTTTTTCGTTATAGTTTTAGCTTTTTGTTTTATCCACAAAAAATTAAATTACATCTTACAAGTTCAATATTATAAATATACATTATTTTTTAAGATGAAATACGTAGTTGATAAGATATTTATATTTTGCCCCTTCTCCGGTACAATCTCTAAAATTCTATTGACTTGGATAAAAAACTTCAATTGCCAATTTTTGTTCAAAATACAAGTAGGCAACTTGATATATTTGGTTCACCAATGTTAAAAGTAGAATTAGTAGCTGAAATATAAGTTTTTGCCTTAAAAACGGATTTTACGTGTGACAAATGCATGAAATAAAGAGTTATAGTTTGATTTTTAAAAATCATAGGATAATTTATATAGTATTTATTGTGTAAGTCAAACACTAGAATCAAGTAAAAAATTTTATCTATAGTAAAGTGAAATTATAAACCAATTTTATAGATCCATTCTACTAGCCAATCTATAAAGCAAAGGAATACCTACGGGGTTTTTATATTTTGACAAAATCCAACATTATTTTGGATTTGTAACTTTTGTGTTAATATTGTGCTTGTATATCACCTCCCAATCAGACCTTTTCTTTATTTTTAGTAGTTAAAATATTATAAATGTAATAACTATATGTATAATAAACAAAATTTATAGCATAAATTAAAAAAATAAACAGTATTGAATACTTTTTAGACATCTCGTCTGAAATTTAAAAAAAAATGAAATTCTTTAAGATGTCTATCAGATTTTATGGAAGATTCCGAAAACGATTTAACCGTAGCTTGATCTAGTAGTCGAGGCCAATGCTAGTTGATTCAACATTTTTATTTTTTAACCTAATACATATACTTCGGATTGTTGGTCTTTGTTAATATCAAACAAAATATTAATATTATTAGATTAATAGTTATGCAAATTTTGAGTTATACATTATATGTACATACACTAATGACAGCATCTGTAAATTTCTCCTTTCATTGGCTAGTTTATATGTTTGTATGATACGTTACATAAAAATATAGAATAATAAAGCTACGTGTTTCTACAACTAAGACTTATATTATTAAATAAAAATATTCTTCCTTTTATAAAAATTGCAGTTATGTTTGTTACAATAAAAATAACATGAGATTAAGTCATCCATGGGTCAATTTTTTTATGTGATATGTAGTTGATCTGCATTAAGCTTTCCCATTGAAGTTTTAGGATAGAACTTAATGTGTCAGCGTAAAACATCGCTATATTGAATATCACTTCTATGTTATAATCAATAACTTATTTTATATGAATTTATCTTGGAGGCAAGAAAATAGATATTTTACTCTTAGTCGAAGTACATTTCGATTTATCGATTT
>NW_027290541.1:0-2657 GCF_016086655.4 Lepeophtheirus salmonis | reverse complement strand
ATCGAAGCTTATTTTCTCAACTTGATCTACAGGTAAGACGGTTGTTGTGTCTTCAGATTGAATGAAGTTGTTCTTCCAGAGCTAGGAGTCGAAGATTCGGAATCTTGAGTAAAACAAAATGGTTTGGGTGAAAACTAATTTCTTTGATTTCCTCAGGTGTTACATGTTTTATAGAGAAAGTTCCATCTTTCATTATTTGAATGATTTCAGTTAAGTGCCAGATTCTACTTTTTTGGGAACACCATTGAAAAGAAGTAGGGAATACTCATTTTTAGTGATGTATTTCTCAATGTTAGAAGCTCTTTTCTAATTCCTCTATAGATATTCCTTCACAATTTCTTCAATAGCCGTCCTGTTGTTGTTTTATCTAATTTAACGTCTTCTTGAATATCAGATTTGGGTGATTGTGTGGAAGCAATCAACAGATTTAGTAACAAAAGGATGGATCTTACTCGTTGTTTCTTCTAAGTTACATAGCTTTCAGTTGTTTTTGTTTGTACAGTTGATGTATCAGTCGCTGTGGAACCAACATTGAAGCATAAACCGATTTCTTTTCGGATTACTACCTTCGGTAGTCATATGAACAACATTTATTGAACCATCTCATTGTCTGGAATGGCTTGAGTCTTGCCTTGATTTTATTTTTCTTGGCTTACCACTAATAATGAAAAGGAACATCATCTTTAATGAAATATTCAGTAATATACGGAATTTCTTTGACTAAATCATCAAAGCTTATGAATTCCATGTCCATCATACTTAGAAGACGTTGTGGTTTGGTCTGGGAAAATAATGTTTGATTCATCAGACACAGTAGTGGACTCTATATGGCGTTTGAGTAGTTCACAACACTAGAAACCCTCAATGCAAACTCTTCAACAACAGTGAAAGAAGAATCTTCATTCAAAGTTGTGGTTTCTGAGAATAGAAGGAACTTCTGTAGTCTTGTTATTCTCTTTGTTTTGATCTGGATTTACATTAAATTGTTTGATTTCTCCATTTGGAGTGATATGATTAACAACAAATGTACCGTCAATTAAATTAGGAACGACATTAGTTTCACCGTCTTTAATTTTTCTAGGAACACCATCAATAATGAAGTAAGGTACATTCTCATCCTTATAATATTTCTCAATATTTGAATCTCTTTTTCAAAGTCTGTTATGGTGATATCTTCGGCAAAGTTATTTAACGATGCACCCAAACTTGTAGTTGTTCCTTCAGAATCAGCTAAAACGAAAGATGATTTTGTTGTTGTTGTAATTACTTTAGGTTTTTCTGTGGCCAATTCATTTGTTTTATCAATAGGTTGATTTGAAAGAACGATTTCACTAACTTGACCTTCAGGAGAGAAATGAGTAATTTTAACAGAACCATCCTTTTCATCACGTTGAGCCTTTGTAACACCGGAATCGACTACCCTGGGAATACCATCAACAACAAAGTATGGAACGTCATCCTTGACATAATATTCAGATACATTAGGTAATTCTTTTTTGAGATCTTCAAAAGTGATCTTTGAAGAACTACCTTCAACCGGTTTAACAGTAGTTTCAAACTTTTTAGTGAAATCAAATTTGTCGACAACAGATTTGGTAGTTACGGTATCTTCAACATCATCTTCAAAAATAATACTTTCTTTTAAAGTGGTTGATGTTATAGAATCAGAGGCCTTCGTTGTGTCATCAGAACTAAGCGTTGTTGTACTTTCGCCAACTTCTTGTTTAGTAGATATTTTCTCAATTAATCCAGAAGCCAACGTTGTTTTAAATGTACTAGGTGTAGTAGTAGTTTCACCAACTCCTTGTTGAGTCGAGAATTCCTCAATTGATTCAGGATTCTTCGTAGTACTAGAAATCAAAGTGGATGAAGGTGAAGTAGTTAAGGAATCCTCAACATCATCTTCAAAAACAATACTCTTTTACTGTGGTTGAAGTTTCAGAACCAAAGGCCTTCGTTGTGTCAACGGAACTATGGTTGTTGTACTTTCGTCAACTCCTTGTTCAGTAGATATTTCCTCAATCAAGCCAGAAGACAACGTTGTTTTAAATGAACTAGGGCAGTAGTGGTAGTTTCACCAACTCCTTGTTCAGTAGACATTTCCTCAATTGCTTCAGGATAACTCTGGTAGCATTAGATGTCAAAGTGGATGAAGGTGGCCATTGTTGTTACAATTGAACTAGGAGTAGTTTTGGTTTCACCTACTCCTTGTTCAGTAGATATCTCTTCAATTGATTCAGGAGTCTTGGTAGTATCAGAAATCAAGATGGATGAAGGTGAAGTAGTAATGGAATCCTCATTAATAGGTTCAGCGGATAGGGTAATCGCCTTAACTGTTCCATCAGGATTAACATTTGTAATAGTTAATGAACCATCTTCTTCATTAGGAACAACTGAAGTTTCTCCTGACTCGATTTGCATTGGTTTACCATCAATAACGAAATGTGTTACATTGTCTTTAACAAAGTATCCAGTAACATTAGACAGTTGTTCTTCAAGCTCCTCAAACGAAATTTGGTTAGTAGGTTTTGCATCTGACGTTTTATTTTCAAATTCATTTGTAATGATACCATTTTTATCTGTTGTTACATAATCAACTGTTTTAAATGTGGTAGTTGATTCGGAAGCAATTGGACTACTTGTTGTTGTTAGAGTTT
>NW_027290540.1:0-1092 GCF_016086655.4 Lepeophtheirus salmonis | reverse complement strand
TTGTTTACTTAAATTCGTATGTAAACACAGCCCAGCCCAGTGAGTAGCTCCACATTGCGGAAAAATAATAAACCTCCCTTAGTAATAATTATGATTATTCGGCCAAAGAATACTAGCTACTAGCTAGAGAAAGACTTCAGACGAAGTTGAGTCACCTGTTGATATTAGTCCTTTAATTTTATCAATCATTGTTATTACTTATTTGAGACTTTATGAAAGTGATTTTAATTTTTATTAAGTGATAATTAAATTAAAAGTATTCTTGACTCAAACTGGTTTTCTAAAGATGAGTTGAACAACCCAAGAAGTTAATTTCAAGAATCTATTCTTTTCAAGAAATAAGAAACGTATGGAGCCCTACTCGCTAGTGGTCCTTGAACTACAATTTGGATTTAAATCCATTAAAACTAATCCATCTATAAGTCATTGTTACTATTACAAGGTTAGGCAACAAGAAAATGACCTTTTTTCTTCAGAAATGGTTTTTAGACTAGTATGGACTGCCTCTCCTCATTTCGATGCTAATGCCAAATAAGTTCAATCTTCGGAATCAGTTTCTTTTGCGAGCAAGGACTGACTCACCAAGATAACGAAGAGCTATCATCCTTTTGGATCAGGATCTTTCAAGATAATACGAATATAGTCCATTCATGAATTACTCATTCTCATGAAGCTGAGAAAAGGGACCAACATTTCTTCTCATGAAAGTCGAAATAATTTTTTCAAAATCTATTAAGAATTTATCTTCATACAATTGATAGAAATGTAAATACTAGTATGTTTATCGGATCCCTCTGATCTCTTATGCAATGGAAAGAAATAACTATGTTTTAATATTTTGCTGTAAATTTTCTAGCATTTTTGAATTAGATACTCAGGACTGATAATTATCACTTCGACTTTTTTTTTATATGTTAATATTTAATACATACATGATGATATCCATATGGTCCTTTTAAATATATTTTTGTATTCTGAAATCCATTTCAATTTATTTATTTAGTATTTATCCTGTAATTGTTTTGATTAAGCTTAGGAGTTTAAATGCAATTATTAAACAGGTTAACGACTAGTTAACTAGTTATTATTAGT
>NW_027290539.1:0-503 GCF_016086655.4 Lepeophtheirus salmonis | reverse complement strand
CTATATTTTCCTCATTTATTTGATGATTATCTTTTGAGTTTTAATCTATTTTTCGACGGGTGCTTCTTACTCTGAGGTGAAATTGGTAAAGTTATGTTCTTTAGATACATTTCAAGGTTATGTACTTTCAAGAGATCTTGTGGTTCAATGATTTTCTTCATCCATTTTTGTTTTTTCATATTTTCTTAAATATATAAAGAAAAATTTAAGTCTGAATTATTACTTCAGCTTTCAAACAAAATAGTTTTTAGAATAATTTTTATTTTATTTTATGGACAGTATTTGAATTGAAAAGATCGATTACTTTCAAAATGTAGTTCCATTAGTCTTATTAATTCGCCTGTGTTCAACAAAACTCTCCATACTTAACTAAAAAATATATTATGGTGCACAATGAAGCTGTCTAAGCTGCAAAGCACCCGTATGTGGTTTTATAATGAGCCCTATAACCTTCGGACACTGTGAAATATGTCCTGTTTATTAGCCTCATTATGTATTATATT
>NW_027290538.1:0-329 GCF_016086655.4 Lepeophtheirus salmonis | reverse complement strand
TAGAAACCAAATTTGATAATAAACACGGGATTCACCTGTGCGGATGGAGTTCAAAATAACTGAAATTAATACAGGTTTGCAATTTTTAATCCCCTGCTACCAAGCAAAAATTCACGGTTTGCAATAAAATCAATTCCTATCAGGGTGACAAGTCAGATGGACTGCTATGGTGTCAGTGAAACCTCTCTATATTAACAGGCAAACTTGCATTCGTGTTTAATAGTTAATACCTCCTATCAGTTAAGCTAAAACTCTTACTGTTTTTTTTCAGTTTTTTTTTTTTTTCATTTCTGCCTGCTGGTAAAATTACCTTGTTGTACTGAATACTT
>NW_027290537.1:0-2940 GCF_016086655.4 Lepeophtheirus salmonis | reverse complement strand
TTTGATAGCAAAAAGCAAAACAAATAGGAGTTTTTAGTTAGCTCTTTCGGATGGCG
The DNA here is from genome assembly GCF_016086655.4 of Lepeophtheirus salmonis. Taxonomy (NCBI): domain Eukaryota; kingdom Metazoa; phylum Arthropoda; class Copepoda; order Siphonostomatoida; family Caligidae; genus Lepeophtheirus; species Lepeophtheirus salmonis. The sequence goes on along the minus strand of NW_027290537.1, from coordinate 2,884 downwards.
CCAAGTACAAAATTGTCAGAATTTTAGAATTGAGACTAGACAGCCTCGAAAAGGAGTCTTATTTTTGAGTACTCACTCTGTACATGTGAGTTTACTTATAGAAAACGGAGAGTTGCACTAAGAATTTGTCGGAGAGTTATCTTCTCTATTATCAAAAAAAGTTTGTCTGTTTGTCGACGTCTAACAACTTCACTCAATTATGGGTACTACCACTAGTAATATGGTTCTAGGCCACTTTGCCGAACAGACACATTGCCGAAGGACCACTTTGCCGAATTATATAATAAACATATTTGATGATGATTCATGCTCCAATACTATGTAATTATGATTGCCATTCATGTTACTCCAAAATTAAAAAATAAAATGGGTAATTATTTGTCACAAGTTGCAAAAATTAAGTGTTCATTAATTAATAATTTATTGATTCATTTCATTATGAGGATGCTTCAAAGTTAATAAAAATTATTGATCATTATATGAACACAACAAAGTAGCATGGAGTTTGAATCTTTTACCGTAGTAGTACTTTAAATAAAATAAATAATAGACAAACACGACAGTGATTCATTCATAGAGACTTTATATAGCTATGGATTCGATCGAATGGAAGAAGTGCCAAGAAGTAATCAATTATCTATTATAATTCGACATGATGGATTGTTTGTATTTTAAAAGACTCATGGATGGACGAACAAGGATAACAATTAACATCAGATCAGGGAAGAGTAGAGATTTCAGATTTTTACTTCTTTATGATCCAGGATGTTTCGGTAGAAGAGAAGGCTGTGAAGAAGCAAACTACTAAGAGGATTTGGGGAGGCTCTCAAAGGTCGGGTCGTAGGAGAAAGTGAGGAAATGAGATACATAAGCGAGGAAAACTCTAAAGCTCAGTAAAGTTGAAGCAATCTGGAATCTAAATAGAAAGATAAGAACAATGGTTCTTTGTTTCTTCGTGAACCTTCTTTCTTACACAAAGAGTACGAAACAGGTTGCATTACGTAGTCACTCAATGAAATCCCCGGAGTTGTGTATCTAAGACTGTGATTGTTACCTCCATTGGATCTCAAGCCAAGTTATGAGAACCATAACAAGTGACTTATAGGTATAGTTGATAATATTGTAGAGAAACACACGTGCGAGGGGAAGGGGGAGAAAGACATATGGGATCATTGTTTAAAATACTGATGTGATTATCAGTGAGAATCACATCAGTATTTATCAGTTGCCTGCTTTATTATGGTTTTTGAGGGTATAACGAAAGTATTCATTAGCAAAATGTTTAATAAAGATATACTACGTATAATTGACTTAGACGGTTTTTATCCGTTACAGTAGATTTGAAAACGTCACACTCCATTTAACACCATTTAAGCAGTTGTTTTTGCCTTTTTATGAGTTTTCTGAACACCCTTTTTTGGAGCTTATCAACCCTAGCTAAGCCTTAAGTGAATAAACTAGTGTCAGATGTTATTTTAAATACTCTTGTTTTTGCCATATTATATAATTATCTTTTTAATTATGTTTTAACGAATTATTTTTTGAGTGTATTGTGTATTATTATAATACGATTGTAAATGCTAGAATGCATGCTAATAACGGTCAATAAAAAAAGTCTTGATTATTGTTCAAGATTGTTGTTATGTAGATGCAACACATTTTTGCATACCTGAAGATATCTTAGCATCCCAAAACTTCACGTAGCTACAATACGTTTTTGTCAAATTGTTCTTTTTATTATTGAAAGTCGAGGTTGCGAAAGGAAAAAGCTCATCGTGAGAACCCTTCCATTTAAAAAATGAAAATTGCTAAAGTTTGAAAATTGGAATTTGTAGAGTACTTAAAAATATATTGTTCATTTGGAAAGTCTTCGTGTACATGCTGAAACTCACCTTAAACATTAGCTAGAAGTAATGGTAGATCTTGGAATAAATTTTCTGAACACTAATAAGAGCCAAGAACAGAGATATCAATAGCCCACAAACAAAATTGATGGAATTTTTAGCGCTGTGCAGATACATAGACAGAAAAGATTGACATTGATTTGCTGTGAAATGTTATAGTTTATAGATCATAGGTATTTTACTTCATAAGGACTCTTAAAAGTTATTAATATAATCATATTATAAGGTCATTATTCTACGCTGGATATATATTATGTTTGGCTTGGAAAATATTATGAAGAAAAACCTTGTAAAATTGGGATGAATAAATTATATTACATACAAAATATGATTGATACCCTATTTTTTCTATAAGTCAGTCATGAAGAGAAAAAAAGGATTTCAAGGATCTCACGAATCCTTATTCATCAACTCTTCCTCTCTCTACCAATATTTCAATGAATGGACATAAACATATCACAGTATTTTTGTACACTAGACTGTCTACAAAAAATATCATTTTCATTTAGAAAAAATTAAATTTTTGTATCTAAATTGGTTATTTTTAAGCCTTTGCTCCAAATATGATATTATAAGTCAACAATTTTACTTGGTTTATGGCTCTAACATTTGGGGTTTCCCTGTTTTATCCAAAATAATATTCCTCCTTCTTTTTTTTCTTTTTTTTTTGTTCAATTTTGGTAATATTATTCGGTAATATACTTTATCTTTGATAAAACCAGGGAAACTGCAAATCATAGAGGGCATCATAAATTATGGATAACGTTCAAAATTATACTTTTGGGAGGGGGAAGCAAAAGTTGGAAGTTTAGGGAACCAAATTGTACTTATTAACATCCAAATTAAATAAATAAGTATTTTATCCTTATGACGAGCTTGTATGTTCACTTCTTTGTTTCTACAGGGTGTCCACGATAAATTGGAACTACTTTAAACTTCATCCAGATCCATAATGTGGATATTCGGGGTTAAATCATACT
>NW_027290536.1:0-629 GCF_016086655.4 Lepeophtheirus salmonis | reverse complement strand
CTCCTTTAGCAGTTGTAACGAAGCACCCGTTATCACTAGAAAGTAAATTAGTTAGTTGTATGCTTGAATAATCTTTATTACCATGATATTTTGTTTACAGTAATACCAAAAACACCATTACCCGTGGCTAATGCAAAAGAAGCCTTAATCCTGGAGATAGCAAAAACCCTTTTTCAACATCAAGGCTTATCAAAGTTGCAAAATGCAAATTTGAACCAAACTTATTGGTTTATTAGTTGGTCTATTACAATATCCTACGCCTCCATGGCTGCAATGCTACCTACTTATACTTCTCCATCCCAACCCCATAATATCTACACCCAAAAACACTAAAACCACAACTCTACCCTCTAAATGTTTCTTTATCGTATGAGGAATAAAATCCTAGTCTTCCTTTTGCTACCAAATATCCCTTATATGTAGACAGCTACTAAGTTAGTTTGCTGTATTCATGAATATAACTTCATATGATTGATATTTTCTATAGTCGTACCAAAAACCCCAATGCCGGTGACTGCCACGAAAGAGCCTCGATACCGAAGAAGCTAATTCTATCTTCAGCATCAAGGCTTATTAAAGCCTCCAAATACACATTCAAGCCTAATTGAAAGATCAGTCGACCCTATAAG
>NW_027290535.1:0-1993 GCF_016086655.4 Lepeophtheirus salmonis | reverse complement strand
TATGAGAATTTAACCTTTTTTACCTGAGTGTATGCTACTATTAGCCTCATTTATGAAATTTTTGCTAGATATATTAAAATATTTAAATCAGCGAAGGCAATATAATAAGCAGAATGATGTTATTTTTACACTTCAAACCAATAGAAAGATAGGTATCTCCCGTTTCTAATAAATTGACAAATATCTTTCTCAAGTATCGTCTTGGATTTGTCGAAATAAAAAAAAAATTGTCCAGTTTTGGTAGCGGAGAATATCATATTATAAAGTTGACTAACATGCAACGTAGTTATATTTATATATAATAATACATCTGAAGCCCTTTTGCGACCATCTTTGCTAGAAAAATTCAACACATGCGTTATTAATTTCTCAAAAAATCAAGAAGGTCGTGCATTCATAATCTTTAATTTTGAAAACCTTATTGATAGAAGAGGCTATGTACCCATACTAAAATTAAATTAGAATATAAATATATGTATTTGGAATAATTGTATCAGTGCTTACAAATTGAATGATGTTTTTATTTTCACATTTATGCTTATATTTGATATTCTTAAATTTCTAGGATAAATTAATTTCTTTATTTATTAAAAATATATACGTAATACTAACATAATGATATTATGTTCTCTTAAGTAAAATAAATGTTCATTGTTCCTTTGTTACCCCCCTAGTCCAAAGACGCTTTAACTTGGGAAGCATTTCAACATTTTGTAGTCAGCAAAATTCAAGTTTTGTGACAGATCACTAGACGTCCTAATTGAATTCTACCGACCATTCAAGTCTTTGCTAAGTAACGATTTCTGTTAAACTCGATATTTAATTGAAGAACAAAAATACTTGTTTCAGGCTTACTTTTAAAAGAATATGTTTGGTCATCCACCTTTAGGACGATGGGTATTGACACAGGATGTAATTCTAAATTTTCTATTATAAGAAGAAGTAATGGTCGAAAACCTCATTAAATAAGAATAGAGTGGAAGAAGAGTTTACTAGAAATAATTCCAAGCTTGTTTTATGTCATACATACTCCTTGAAATTTTTATATTCACTCAATAACGATAGTGAAGGTGTTTTCACGGTTCTACTTTTGATTAATTTACGATTAAAGAAGTCTCTGATGTAATACAAAGATATTACCAAATCCCTCGAAATTAAGTATAAACTGTAAGAATTTATTGTATACAATGATTCCGAAACGATCTGGAGGAGTTTACGTATAGAGACAATGATTAACAAGGTCAGAAATAACTATCACATACCTTAAAGGAAGTGGCATATGCACGATGAACGATCCTTTCATTAAGGAAGATGAGATTTATCAAGTGAGGTACAGAGGAGATCCATTGAACAGAAAATGATGTAAAGAGATGATCGAGGCGTGTTGACAAGATATCAATTCTCGGTCGTATTGTATTTAGTTAATTCAGATTGATTTTTCAAAAACGGATGTATCCTACGTGGGAAAATTATTGTTACTCCTCGAACATATTTTAAATTGAATAAACCCTTATTTTGATTTCAACATACCTTTCGTATAATTCAACGAATGGATATCATCAGTCACTAATATCTGAGTAATTATTCCCCCAAAAAAAATTGAAAAATTAATTGTTTTGAATAATTAAATGTTTTGGCAATTTTAATACTTGCGAACGCCTCTATTATTTTACAAGTAGCAAAAGAGAAAAAGAAAGAAATAATTTTTTTTTGTCAATACCTATGAATTTTTGTAATTTTTATATATATGAAATATATTTTTTTGAATTTTTTATAAAAATTTCATTTTTTGTGAACAGTTCTGGATTATTGAATAAATTTTTCAAAAAATTTAATTTTTGGAAAATCTAAAGATTTAACATTTGAAATTTTCTTCTCTAAAGAATTCCAAAAACCAAGCTTCCCCCTAAAAAAAAAACACGTATATATTATACTGCAGACCCCCTTGTATATATATATTTATTCAAGCCATATGATTTTCTGTCTTGAATTA
>NW_027290534.1:0-4777 GCF_016086655.4 Lepeophtheirus salmonis | reverse complement strand
TGTGATTACACATAAGCAGCTTTGCAATGATAGAACGGTTCCCATGAGTAATGACATACTCATATTTGTATGAAATTTAACTTCTGGTTATTATCTGAATTCTGTAATTCAGCGTTTTCTTTATCTTCTGAAAAAAACATGCTTGATAAAATATGTTCAATGCCATTTGACAATAAGTTTACTGTTAATTATTTAACACAAGCAAGTATAACATTCGACTAAATTTTAGTATAAGGTTTGTTTATTGAATTTGCTTGCACCTGAATTTTTTACTCCGTTCACATCTTGTTGAATCTGCACTTCTCCATATAACAGACTCAGGGTAATAAAAAGTGTCTAGGTAAGTAAACAACTGAAAATATAGTTGATTTAAATTATATATGTCTGTGAAGTTATTGTCAAATTCAACCTTTGTTAGTTTGCTTATAACTTATAGGTATCAATTAACTATTAGTACTTAATTGTGTTAAATGTAGTTTTGTCCTGTTCTTTATTTGTTCCGTAGAGTCCAGTAAGTCAAAAAGGACTGTCAGGAAAGAAAAATGAACTGAAATGCCATTTTTGCGCAGTTCAGGACTGCAAGTTGTGTTCAGCTACTATTGCTTATATAGGCAAGGCTCTTCAGAATGTATTGAAATGCAGTGATTGCAGAAAAGCTTTGAAACATTCGGAAGATGATCCTTGCCCCAAAGTGTTCCCTCATTTCAATGAAAAATTATTATAAAGATGAAACAAAAGGGGCTGATTTAAACGTTTGGATAATTATTTAAGCTGCTTTATCACACAGAAGAGTCACTAAGTTCAAAAGAAGTCTCTATACTTGACAAATCCGCAAATGAGAAATTGGCGTATCTCTGCCTACTCACCTTGGAAAACAGCATCTTTACTTCTATCAATGTACATGATTGTGTAAGCACTACCATAGGTACTGAAACCCATTAAAACGGTCTCCTGCATTACATATTGAAGAAAAACTTGTCCCTGCGACTGAAGAAGATACTCAAAGACAAGCATACAGAGTCAAGAAACTTTGGTGGTAATTTCATTCATCACCAGAGGATATTTCAAGCTTTGTAAATCTTTGATAACATTCGAATTATAAGAAATATTGCTTTGACATAAGATGAAATTCCTTTGTATTGATAAATTATGTAAGCGTTGGTGTAGCATTGTTCTATTGGTTTGAGTCTATTATTAATTTACATAGTTATATTTGATATATCACGACTATTAGCATAAATGATTTTAAATTATGCATGATTTTATGTATAGAAATAGTTAACAAATAGATGATGCCTCACTGAATTCATATATTGAAGGGCATTCAGAAGTCACAAACGTTAAATATACGAAATTATTTAACGTAATACTTGCATGACTAATATATTATCTATAGGCCACCAAGATAATGTAACGTCGTTGTTTACTCTTAAACCTAATTTCTAGATGTAAAAACAATTCTTTTGTCCCTTTCTCTTCTCTCAGAATACAACAGTCTTCACCTTTATTTTTTATTTTTTTTGGTTCCTTCATATTAATATATATATATATAAACAAAAAAGATAATAAAAATGTAATAATAATCAAGTCCAGGGCAAATACGTACAGATGACATAAGAAAACTTTGTAGTTTAAATTTAGTGTCCGGAGTTCAACCATATTTTCTATTAATATACATGCAGAACAAATTCACTAAAACGAACTAAAATATCCAAATAATGTGCAATACATAAAACTAAAACAATAAAATATTATACTATGACAAGCTTTCCTAAAATTCTTGATTATTCTGTTAAAAACTCTCCTTTTGTTGGATCCCATAGATGGAATTAACTTGATCACTTCTGATGCTATGGTCCATGTATCCGTTCCTATGTTTGGAACTTTCAGCTATAAGCCCATATATGTCACAGATGCGGCCAAAATTATACCCCTTACTTGTTCCACAACAATCGGTTCAATATCAGCCTGCTCGCAATAAGGGTTTTGGAGTTTAGCAGAGCAAACTCAATTGCTTTGGTTCCGAGTGGAGCTTTTTCTTCGTACAAGTCCAAACAGAACAATCGCTTTCTGAAACTTTTCATCTTCACATATCAAATCTTTTACATTTAATTTTACAAATTGCTTCAGAATGGTTAAAGACTGGTAATCTACTACAAAAGTATGAACTGTGTCATGAAATACCTTACCACAGTTCTTTGAAGGCAATCTTTAATTGGACTCGGAATTTTTTTCCCTCATTTATTCCCCTCAACGATAACTGGATTATGCTCTTCCAGGCTCTATCGACTACTGTGTAGATCACATAGTATATACACAGTAGACGATCGAGTCTGGAAATTCTCGAAATTAGGCATTGCCATTTTCAAATGAATAGCGCATGACATAATAAGATACCTGAAGTCCACTCAAGAGGAAACTTGAATCTCCTGTCATTGAATAGATCTAAGGAGTAACTATCGTGTCTAAGATCTAAGGAGTAACTATCGTGTCTAGCTCAAATCCCGTTTCCTAATTGCATGTTCTTCCAAAATAGATGGATCTTTTAATTTCTTAAAGAAAAACCTACTACTCAGATTTTTCCAAACAATATCTACTATTAAGTCGTCATTAAAGACAGGATCATTAGCCCAGATAACTCGTTGAGCAGCCCCCATACTTGAGACAGTGCCGTGGTTACATTGTTGATAAGATTGGTTCTCATCATAAGCCTTTCATATATTCTGGTTTCAGTAATTGTCCTTCTCCATTCCATCAAGGGATTCCCCGATATGTCAACACAAATTTTACAGTATATTCGCGGAAGGAAAATTGATAAAAGAGCTATGCTTCCCCCCAGATTAGATTTTTGCCTTTTTATGACCTGGACGTAGTTTTTAAAGAAAAGTCGACCATATCTCTTCCTTCATAATCACCTTTTCTGAAACTAAACGAGTGGTTGTAGCTTTATAAATTAATGCAGGAATAACACAAGTATTGCATAGGTCTATTCTTTTTTATATATTTAACTTCTTACAGCGGTTTATTTTTTTGATCTACTGTTGACTTAATTTGGGTCCAGTTATCTTCCTGGATACCATTACTCTATCATGGATGTCTAATATATCAATCTTCATTTTTATATTGCAGCTCCAAACTTTGAGCTCTCGAGCAGGATTCCATGAACCGATAGACATAATAGCAGTTTTACTACAATTCAACTCTAGACCAGACCTCTTCCTAAATTTTCCAAAATAAATTGAATAGTACCTCCAACCTTTTTCTTAATGAAACCTCCGAACCTGCTTCCACTCTCATAGTAACATCATCCGCATAAAAGTGACTCAGAGGCGTATCTCCCTCAAAACATACTCCAAACCCGATATATCTACTAATTGATGATCCATCGTAGCAATAAAGAAAAATTGAACAGAAGGAGATCCCTGCCTATAACTTTTATTCAATTGAAATGGTTTACTCTCAACTCCATCTATATAAATTGTTGACGTGCCATTAAATTGTAGTACCGAACTGGATTAAAAAAACCCGCTTTCAAGCAAAACCCTCATCGCTCTAAGAATTAACCAATGAGAAATTGAATCAAAAGCTGTATAAAAATCAACTGCTAAAATCTTACCAAATTTATCTCTTTTCCATACAGAGTCAATAGTACCCTGAATATTGCGAGTAACATCCGATATTTTCCTATGTTTAATTATTTTTTTTGTGCAATTGCAAAATTTTTATTCAAAATTGGTTCTATTTGGTGAGCTAGTACTCCTTCTATAAGATTTTTGATAACTGTAATAGCCTCCAGTAATGAAAATCTGTTCCATTCCCTCTAGAGCAATCTTTCCCTTCGTCTTCTCTTTTTGCATTTTCCCGAAAGTCTCCATGGAGTAACCAATTTTTTGTGAATGGAGTCTCACTCATCTGGAAAAAGTGTAAAAATATACACGAAATATCATCAGGACCTGATGCTTTACTATCCTTCATATGAAATTTAATGTAATGAACGATATTTTCCCTTGTAAATATAATATTCTCAGTATTACTTGAGATTGATTTTCTTTTAGAAAACATTTTCTTTTCTGTCCTTACTACTTTCAGAATCTAGTATGAAAATAATTCTGGTATCACTCGTATTCGTAAGAACTTTACCCCTGTATTTATTTTCATTATTCTCCCTCTGAAAGTATCCTTCACTCACAGCTGCTTAGTCTAAAATAGGCGTACCCTCCGTAAATATATTTTTCTTCCATTTCTCCTCAACTTCAGCAACCCGAATAATTGACGGAGTCTTCCATAACTTTCGAGAGAAAATTAGGCCCTCCCTCAGAATCATTTGAACTTCATTTTGTATCCATATCTCTCTCTAATTATTTTTTTCAAGAAATTCTGAGGAATGAATCGTGAAATTCTTGCCAAGCGCGTCGTAGCTTCATCTTAAATATAACTTCTTCGGGGTTCCATTTTGTATTTTAAAACCTTTATTGTTCCGTTACGTCACGAGGTTCCGCAATGTTGCTTATGATCGGAATGAGGTTCTGCTGATTTGTATGAAGCTGTGCTCCACAATCGAACTAATTGAGGTGAGGCCAAAGCCATATCAATTCTTGACATCTGACTTCTCCATCTCCAAGAAAAGATATCAAGTGGGATCATTACACGGATGATATCTACAAGATTAAACTTGCAAACTAAATTTCTCAAAATGGTTATATTCAGGTCTTGGAGAGAAATTTTAAAACGATCAACGCTTGGATCATCAATCAAAATAAAAGGCAAAATATCTTTC
>NW_027290533.1:0-1288 GCF_016086655.4 Lepeophtheirus salmonis | reverse complement strand
TGAGCAATTATATATTTTTTCGGAGTATCCTCAATTAATCCGCTGAAACTTTGAAAAATAACCTATTAAGAAACCCAAATAATTAAAACTCCTCAAGTTAGAAGCCATTTAAATTATTTCGGCTACTTTTTAGCCGTTATGTATATTTAATTTGCCAATTTTCCCCCAAATTTGCTTAACCCATCCTGTCAATCCTGGAAAAATATGAACTTTTGTTATTCAAGTTGATCTGTTTTTTTTTTTTTTTTTGGGGAGGGTTTATGAATGAAAAAAAAGAGGGTGGTGGGGAAAATTTTAAGAAAAATTATGGCTATACAGTATCGTATCTTTATGGGATAATTATTGCTCGAAGCAAATAATTTGTACAAAAAATTGTCAAATACAAAAAAAAAATGTAAAATTATAAAAACTGTTTTGTTCTCTGCTCCTTTCAGGTAATAAAAAAACTATCTCTCGGTCCAAATGAACTCTTATTAAAATCTATGACAAAATATTTGCAGTTATTTTCCAATTAAGATTTTGATTAGAATAATAATTTAGGCCGCAATTTTGCTAAATCTTCTAAAAGTACATTGGTTTTTTCAATAGACGTTGGATACAAACATTTTTGTCGTGAGCTTATGAGCAATTTTAATAGTCCTGTCCTTCTCCATTTCAAAAATATCAATAATATGCTGGAAATTCGGTTTTGACAACTGAATATCCAAAAAGTTAGGGCACATTAAAAAAAACCTGTGGGCCAGGCTGTATTTTAGATTAGAAGGGTTCTATCATGGAATCTTTCTTCATCATTCAATATTTTGATTGTCCAAATATGATATAAATTGTAATGAAATTGCAAAGGATAATATTGTCTTTCAATGAAATTACTCACAAAGATATTGCTCAAAATATTATTGCTTTACGATAATATTACCCACAACGTTTTTGTCTCACAATGATAATGCACTCAACAATATAACCACGCAACGACATTAACCCAACGTTTTGGTCCACAACTTTTTCACCACAATCCTTTTATAGTGAACCAATAGATTATACTAATGAATACTTACCATAAAGGAAGAGAAATCGTGGGAGATGACATACGGTAGGAGGTAGTCTTATGTTTTCACTTCATTGATATGTATATTATTGTAAATAAGAGTAGATTGTAATGAATTTATTCAATACAAATAATAATATTGTACAATTCAAGTAAACAAGCAAAAGTTTTATAAAGATTGAAGGACATTATCAATATTTCTAATAAAATAAATCAGTATTAAATTTTTAAATCCTTTTTTAC
>NW_027290532.1:0-888 GCF_016086655.4 Lepeophtheirus salmonis | reverse complement strand
CTGAATCCAAACATGTGAGTTGAATTAATTATTTGAATGAAACCTACTAATTACATCTTGTAAAAACGCGAACTGAAGTTGATAATTTATTTTTGGAGAACAAATTTATCAGTTTAAATGATTAATTTAATAATTTTCGTTAAAAAAACCCTTTAACGTAAATCTACTTTGATTTTGAGTATGGAACGATATCTTCTTTTTACATGCGCTTTTTTTTACTAGAGTGCAAATGAATTTATCATATTAATAAAGTAAATGCAGTAAATTGAAACTTTAACAGGTCATAAGTAATAACTTACCCTTTTTAAACTACAAAAAATGTAATTTTTTTATTGAAAACTGAACAAATAATTTGAATTGAACTTAACTTTATAAAAAAACATATATAATATGTACAATATACAAATAACATTGAAGAAAACAGGAGCTAACTCACTATTCAATCTTATTTCAGGTTTGAAATTTTTTAAGTAAGGGAAGTTTTTTTGCAAGCACTTTCCTTTTTTTTTATTAAATAGAGATTCCAATGTGCTTATCACATAATTCTCCATTATCAATTATTATAATTAATATCATTAGACATGATGGATTATTGATATTCGACAAGACTATTGGATTGACAGACAAGCCTTTCATAATACTAGGCAAGAGTATCGATTTCCACTTCGTTATGATCCAGGATGTGTCAGAAGAAGAGGTGGTTAGCTGTGGTGCAACAAACCACTGAGGGGGTTGGGGGAGGTAGTCAAAGGTCGAGTCGTTTGAGAGTAAGAGGAAAACTGTAAAGCTCAGTACAGTTGGAGCAATCTGAAATTGCAATTGAACGATGGTCTTTGTCTCTTTACAAACCTTATTTCTTGTCCAAAGAGAACGAAACAGACTACAACA
>NW_027290531.1:0-2377 GCF_016086655.4 Lepeophtheirus salmonis | reverse complement strand
TCAATTTATTATACGTAGAGTCAGTTGCCTTAAATCATATAAGGGCCCAATCATAGGTTATTGCAGAAAACTGGTCGTGAATGTAACCAACCAAGGAATAAATGTTGGTGGTACATCTAGATCAGGAATCAGAAACTCCGGAACAATTCGAAAGTTGAGGGCGTAATTTGATATGGCATCATACATACATTTATGATAAAATAATCAGTAATAACGTAACTTGTTTTTCCTAAAAGTGAGGGCAAACAAATTGGCCATATATTGTCTTGGGGAAGCTCACTCTTCCGTCCGTTTACAAACAATGTACAAAGGTACACAAACTGAATAAAAAGCTATGTACTCTATGATAACAATTAAATGTTGACATATAAAAAAAATGCTAAATAACGATTGCATATAGCTGTGAAAACACTTCTCTCAACTTTCATATAGCTCGCTATAAGACTAAAATATTTGCTTGTGTATAAATATAATCATTAAAACAAAACCTTTATTCTTTCAAAATTTCTACACATCGTAAAGGACCTTTTTTTTAAATTTTATCCTTTAGAGTATAATTTTATAACTTTCAAATTTGTAAACATGGATTTTGGACATTTTGCACAACATAAATTGTACACTAAAGTATTTTCCATTTCCGGAACATTTTATTCCATAATTTTTGCAATATTTGCCAAAATCAGCAAGTTATTGAGGGCTATTTTTGACAACAATGTTCTCCAAAACTTTTTTAGTTTTGTATGTACCAGTATCTTGTTATATTTGTGTTCCTCTTTACAATACCAATAAATTATATTAATAACTTTTTTTTTAAATTAATGCAAAATAGTTTTTTGCAATTATCTTTGCAAATTTCGATTTGACAGTTTTTTAAAGTAAATAAGAGATGGACTTCTAATGTAGACACATTTTTTCATACATATATATTGTTATCTTATCTAAAGTTTACAATACAATTTTTTTTAAATTCATAATTATACATCTTATATCAGATACAAGCAACTAACGTAATACAATTTTTCCCCATGCTTCTCTTTGGCTTCAAACTTAAATATTTAAACAATTAATTCTATATAACTCTCATTTTAACCATAAATAACACAAGGAACAATTATGGGGGTGGTGGGGGGTCGTGGAGGGATTTTGTATAAATGAATTAAAGGCAAATCGAATTTATCTATAAGTGTAGACTCCAAAACTCATCTGAGTTTTTCTCTCAGTCATCTAAATTCTGAAATATCTGGGATTATAGTAATTCGGAAAAAATGAACAAAAAATCCATGGAGATGCATATTTTTTAAATAGATCTTTTTTTAAATTATACATTGAATATTTTTCTACATAAAATTTAGCTATGATATTCCTCATCAATATGTATTGTGAATAAGTTATAAGGTTTACAAGAAAAATGTTGTTTTTCATCATTTTTCAGCCTAGAAGTGGAAATATGTATATTGTGTTCAAAACATGATACAGAATGAATAAAAACACGATTTAATCTGAAAAAAATACTTTTACATAATTTTTATTTAACTTACTTTTAATTAGGGGATTTTTTTTAATGTTAAAAAAGGACTTTGAACCAGAATAATCCCGAATTACTATAATCTCAGATACTTCAGAATTTAGAGTGGTGAGAGAAAAACTGAAATCAGTTTTGGATTCTGCCGTCTAAGATAAATTAATTTTCAGACTTGAATTCATTTGTTCAAAATTTGTGTTCCCTTGTATCGATTTGACAATTTTTTAAAGTAAATAATAGATGGACTTCTAATATAGACAAATTTTTTTCATGCATATTGATTGTTACCTTATCTAAAGTTTATTATACAATTTTTTTAAAATTCATAATTATACATCTTATCTCAATTTTTACAATCTATGCTTGTGAATACATTTTTAGTTTAATAAGTATCGAAATATCGATAATAATTCTAGTACCTAAGCGGTACAAAAATATTGATATCGTACAAACACTATTTTGATTCATGAAAAAGGAAAAAAAGAGTAGGAAAAGGCTTTAAAATATTTGTGTTTACATTTATCCTGGAGTTGAAAAAAAAACCAACAACACTCGTTTTAGAAAGCCGCATCTTTCAGCTCTCAATTGAGACTTGTTATTCATTATTAAATTAATTCGTTACCAAAAATAATATCAAATTGCATATCTATAAATAAATTAATGAATTTATATAAACAGCATTAATCAAAATACACAAATTTTCCATATGTACATAAATATCTTCAAAATAAACTAAAGTAAGGTGTCTCAGTTCACAAAAAACTGCTGTTGGAGAGGTTATCAGTTAGTCAGTAACTAAGAAGCACAGGGAAATTTAACGTTTTTTTATTATATTTTATGAAGAAATAATAAATT
>NW_027290530.1:0-7822 GCF_016086655.4 Lepeophtheirus salmonis | reverse complement strand
AGCATTGGTAGAAGAATATTCAGAAGCTCGTAAAGTTGCAATGAACAAAGTCTTGACTGTAAAAATTTCATATGGCCCCCATAGGCAATTCATAATAAAATAAACTATGAATCAAATCATTTCATGAATATGACTGATTGGTTTAAAATAGTAATTTCAGTTCCTCCAATCTTGCAATATTGGACAGATAAAGAACTTAAGAAAGCAAAGAATGAACCTTTGAAATGAGAGAAATATCCTTCCATTCCCAATCTGTAAAAAGAGCAGTGAAACTAGTTTCAGAGGATTGCTATAAGGTTTACGGATATAACCAAATACTTGGATACATTTTTTCAACTTTAAACTTTCAACATTAGATAACCTAAGGAAATTTAAAAATAAGTGGCATTACCCAGTATTTACATAAAACATTACATTAAAGATAGCATTCAGCAAAGATTAAGGATAATTATCCACGTTATTATATACTAACTTATTAAGATATTGGCAGAATTTTCTCCTTTTCATAAGTAATTTTTATACTTTTTTTCAATTTTCACACTAAATCTGAAAGAAAGATTCACGGAGATCAGAGTTCAGAAACCAATCGAAGACTCTATTGGTTTCCTCAAAACAGATAATGGGTACACACAAGCACCTGCTCAATCCTTGCAAATACTAATATAAACTCATTTCTTTGACTGCAGAATCAGTACCACCTGTGAGAGACCATTGCGAGAAACCAACTTTGACATTGACTTTGTGGAAGTTATTATAACTAAAGAATCATTTAACTCCTTCGGATCATTTAAAAGTTCAGGACCAGATGGACTTAAACCAGTTTTACTACAACAACTTGGGGACAACTTAATCCGTTAGGTGTCAGTGTTTTACGAAGTGATACACTCAGACCTTTACAAGATCTGATCATTTGATCCAATGTGACCAAAATGAACAAGATATACTTGTTAAAAAAAGTGTGGGAAATACGAAATTACTTTTCCCCTTAACCGATTATAGAACACACCTATTTATTTATACAAGTAATTATATAACAGTCTTAATAATGTTTGAGTCTAAGCACCTCGTTATGGCAATAACTTTTTGACGTATATGAAAAAGAGACTATTGCAACTGTCCCCGATCTTTCCTAATATTGACTGAATTAAATGTTTTATTCCACTGTAGGGAGTCTACCTCCAATGGGAGCCATGTGCGGTGGAATTATTTGTTTTTGTTATTCACCATAACTTTTTTGTTTTTTGTCATTCTCGAATTTTTTTCCCGAAATATTTTACTTTCTTTCAATAGCTATAGATTTTTGAAATTTTTTTCGAAAATTTTTAATTTTCTATAAAAAGCTATGGATTTTTGTAACTTTTTTCGAAAACAAATTATTTTTTGTGAACAGCTGTGATTTTTTATTTTTTGAAAAACTAGATTTTTGAAATTTTATTTAAAGAAATCTAATATTTGAAATTTAATACTTATAAAAGAAATAATTTTTGAATTTTCTTATAAATAGCTATAAATTGTCAGTTAGGAAACAGTCCCGAGGACTGTTGGTCCTATGGACCGGTTCTAAGACTGGGCTGGTCCGAATAAATAAGGAATAGCACAACACTAATTTTGAGTATTATTCAAAGAAAAAAAAGTTGACTTTTTCAAATAGAGATGAATATACTCCAAAAAACTGTCATGAAAAAAGCTTGACCTTTTTTATTAAAATGGGTAATTCTAAAAATCTTATTTCTTTTATTAATTTTTAATGCAGAGTTAATTAATTTTGTATTATTTTTAGAATTACTTTCTTTAAAATGTAAATAAATTTTCCAATTCTTTCTTACACCTACGTTATTGAACATCCTTTATATAAAACAGTTGGAGAACAGGGTAAAAAATAAATACCAGAAATCAAAAGTATATAATCACAAGATAAACAGTTGAACGATAATAAAACTTTACATCATTAAATTTTTTTAGGATTTTTTAAACTTTTTTATCCATTTTGTACACGTAAGAATAAATTAAATATTAAAAATACTGGTATGAATATATTTCATAGGAAAAAGAAAATTTTTATTTTCTAATTATTCTAACCATATGAGTTTAGGGGATTTAACAAGATATATATTTATTTCAAATAAAAAATTATATTTAATATTCTTTACTTTATGCAAATTTGAAGATCCAAATGTGGGTCAAATCCAAGCAGCGTACCTTGTTATAAGTAAATTCAAATAGAGAGATAATTGATGGTTTAATTTATAATTAATTGATTATTTTATTTTAGGTGACCGAGTCCATGGATTCTAATGTGAGAGGAACTTTTGGATCTTTTCCAAGCCATGGCACTTGGTATAGCAATTCGCTATATCGTTGGCATGTATTTACCATGGCTTTTGTACCGGAGTGTCTGTACTTTTTGGAGTATTTCTAATATTTATACCCGAGACTCCACAATGGCTACTAATTTAAAGGAAGGAAAATGAGGCAAGGCGTTCTTTAGAGCGGCTGCATGGGACTGGTGATGTGAGGTAAAATAACATAACAAAGTTTTGAAATTACACATAAATAGAGTTGTAAAAATTTGACCTTCAACGAGTTTGATATTTTTTGTTGTAGATAATCTGAGTATTGTTTTTGGTTTTTTTTAAATTATAAAAAGTGGATATTCTATTTTCTATTATTGTTGAGATAGTCTAAGCAGACTAATAAAGGAGGACTTCTCCAAGAATAGACCAATAAAAAAAGGTTTTACTGAAAATATAATGAGTTATTTTTTGCAAAAAAAAAGTTGTTTGACAAATGTTATCAAATATTTTACAAAAAAGGATGCAGATAATTTTTTTTTTTTTTTTGTCTTTAAAAAAAATCATTTGAAAAAAAGAAATGGAGATTGGAATAATTGCCTGATAAACATTTCCTTCCTCTCATAGTAATTTTTAGATATCCTACTGAAACGTAATGGCAGCTAAGCTCTCTTTTACTGAATATCCTTTAAATTGATTTGGTTAACATGTCACTTTTTTTCAAAATTGTACATGAAGGCAGGCTAAATGATTTACAACTCTGTCAAATCATTATGTACACTGAAAGTTGTCAATCTTAAATATGTACAAAAATCTAACACGAAAATCAATATGGTAATCCTGACAAGTTGAATAATATTCAGGGGTGTATAAAGGATATATGTTTTTCCACTAATTTCATTTGAATACTACAACTGTTCGGCTCTGTAGTCAAAGACAGATGTAACTGTTTACAAAAAACAAACAATTTTTACTTGGAAATTAAGTAAAAT
The DNA here is from genome assembly GCF_016086655.4 of Lepeophtheirus salmonis. Lineage (NCBI taxonomy): Eukaryota > Metazoa > Arthropoda > Copepoda > Siphonostomatoida > Caligidae > Lepeophtheirus > Lepeophtheirus salmonis. The sequence goes on along the minus strand of NW_027290530.1, from coordinate 4,539 downwards.
AATCATCAAGACTTTTTAAAGTGTTTGGGGGGGTATGGGGGACTATTTCTGTCCAATTCGATTTAGAGGATACGACAGCAAAATTACCATTTTCCCAAAAGGCAAAAAACCAAAAAAGTTTTTCTTTTTTAATATGATAATACAGATTAAAATTTTTTTTTACATTCTATTAAAAAGTATATCAGATAGGCGAAGTCCTCCTTTGTTGAATAAACCCTACTTTGGTATTTTAAAACACTCGCTGATATTTTTTTTATTTTTTATTTCTCTTTTAATAAATAAAAAATTGTAATAGAAATAAAATTAAAAATTGTGACGAGGTGGAGAAGGAAATAAACAAGAAGATACGCCAAAATTACACATAGGTTGTTCCTCAATTCTACTCAGTGTCCAACAAGGACGTACACTTATAACGCCCGAGAAAGCACTCAGTGATACTCTCCGTCTTACATGAGCACATGTACTAATTATTACTTAATACTTAAATTTTCTTCAAGAATTAAACAATAAAACAAGCAGCTTGGGAATATAAAATAACCAGTGCAGGTAGCCAACATGAAAAAGCTGCTCCCTCTTTCGAGGACATGTTTCATATACCTCTAACAACAAATTATATACATTTAGCATATTGGCTTGCTATAATAAATCCGCAAGATTATATTAGAAAAAAATAAAATGGTTACTATGGAATGGCATAGCTTAATGGGTAATGCACTCGGAAGAAGTTATTCTCTTGAACTCAATGTGCGAAGGTTCGTGCCTGGTAGTTCCTTGATAAGGAAATATAAAGGGTGTCCACGATAAATTGGAACTACTTTAAACTTCATGCAGATCCATAATGTGGATATTCGGGGTTAAATCATATTAATATAAAAGGTTGCGTGAACAATACACTATAACTTCCACCACAATTGTTTTGACAACAAGGAATACTCATCATGGAACAAGCAAGAAAGGACGCCATCCTCGAATTGGCTCGCGCAGGACACAAGCCCTCTGCTATCTACAAGCTTCTTAACTACCCAAAGACCACGGTGTAACGGGTCTTCAATGCCTGGGAGGTTGAGGGGAAGGTCTGCCACAAGCCCACAATATAAGAATTGACGAATCCGCACTCCCCGCTTCCTTGAAGGCCTCCGGAAATCCATCAAGGCTTCGCCGAGGCTTCCTTGTCCAGGTTGGCCAAGAACCGTGAAGTGAGCAAGCAGTTGGTCTCCAAGACTGTGAATGAGGACCTTGGGTACAAGTCATACCGAATGGCCAAACAACATATCCTCACGGCATCCATGAAGGCCACCAGACTCACCAACGGTAAGCGTCTCCTAAATGACCTGAAGAGCCATGGAGGAAGAATCATCTTCTTCTCCGACGAGAAGAACTGGACTGTCGACAGAAGCTACAACGTCCAGAATGACAGGTGGCTTGCCAAGGAGAGAGAAAAGGTCCGTGCAGTCTTCACCAAAAAGTTCCTGGCCTCAGTGATGACCCTGGGTGTCATCTGCAGCACCGGTGAGGTGATTCTTCCTTTCTTCTTCAATCCCAAGGAAATGGTTAACGCAATAAGGTACTGGGAAGTCATGGAGGAGTCTGTCATCCCCTGGATGAAGGATACAGCTGCTGGGAGGGAGTTCATATTCCAACAAGACTCAGTGCCTGCACACATCGCCATTAGGACCACTAACCTCTTCAACCCCCACGACATCACTTTCTGGGATCGCAACACCTGGCCTTCCAACTTACCCGACCTTAATCTGTGTGATTACTACTGATAGGGGAAGTTGGAGAGGGAGGTGTGCAAGGTCAGCCACATGAGCATCGCGGCCCTGAAGGGCTCCATTACGAGGGAGTGGAATGCTGTTGATTCCGCAGAAGTCATCTGGGCATGCAAATCCTTTAGGGGCATGATGGAGAAGATAGTGGCTGCTGAGGGAGGACATGTTGAATAAATTTATTGTTTAATATCATGTCTAACTTTTTCATATGAACAAATACCCTCCGAATTCCATTTTTATCAAGCAGGTTGAATTTTAAGATAGTTCCAATTTATCGTGGACACCCTGTACATTATCTTTATCGACTTAAAAAAAGATTCCTATATCAGATGGAATAAATTTAATACTATTATTTTAACTTATATGTAATCAGTTTAACTTCAGCTGACCAATTAAAGGAACATTTATAAATATCATAATTTTCAAAAATATTTTTTAACCCATTCAATTTTTTTCTTCTAGACCCTATTATTTTTAACAGTTCAGAACAAAAATTTATCCATTTTTTTTTTTTGGGGGGACTACAGCTCCTCCAGCCTACCCCCATGCAGATGCCCTTGTATATTAATTGTCAGCTGCATACAATCACACTACTTTTTATCTTTAAAGTTCGGAATTTGAGCACCTGAATCAAAAACATTCTCCAGATCAAGCAAGGAACAACAAAGAAGGAGATTCTAGGCGTCAACGGATCTGGGATAAAGCTATGTTGGAGCCTTTTTTCATTTCAATGATGCTCATGGGATTTCAGCAATGGTCTGGCGTGAACGCCTGTATTTTCAATATTGTTTTCATTTTCAAATCAGTAGAGTCGGATATTAGCTCAGATCTTTCAACAATAATGTTTGGAATGGCTGGATTTGTTGTAACTCTTGGTAATAACTATAAATAGATGGATAGCACTATCCATCAAAATCACACATTTTTGTTGTTGTCCAAGATTAAAATAGGCTGCACTTAATAGAATGTCATCCCCTAATTCCAAATGTTGTCTTAGCTTTTAAAGTGGTTTTTCTCTTAACTCCCCCAAAACCACTTTTTTTTTGTTACAGCGTTAAAAATTCAAAATTGTATTTAAATTAAAAATTTAAAGTCTGGGATCCTTTTTATCTTTGTTTTTGAAGACAACATTTTTCCATCCACTCCTACTCTCTGAAAATGTTTACCATATTTATCAAATGATGTTTTTTATACAAAATAATATTTTAATATATTTGTTGAAAGAATATTTTTTTTCTTTTTATTCATCCCAATATTTTAGCCATTTTTATAAAAGATATTTAAATATAACAAATGAAAAAAAGAAAAAGATTAATAATTAAATGAATAGGACATAAGATAGCTTTAAACAATACAAGAGGCGTTAAGACTTCCTGTTTGGGATGATTTCTTGTTTCTGGAATTCTTTCAACCAAATTATTGGCTTTTTAAGAAGCTTTTTAAAATTGGGATGTCAAGTAGGAACTATATATCTTCTTTAAAATATCAAATAAATATGATGTAAAAAGCCAGGCAACATTTAAGCGTCTCCAAAGGCCCCGTGCATCCATCCATTTTATTGATTATTATTGATTTTTTAATTAAAACTAATAAATTTCTTTCTATGGCCGCCTCCTTACCTCCTTCCATAGGTCCGAAAAGGAAACCTTTACCTTAATTTTAATTTTGCAAGAACATTTTTTAAAAATAAATGACATTTCTTCTCAAAGCTTTCTTTAATAAGTTGAATCCATATTTCATGTATACTCGTTTTTATTGAACAAATATTTTCTGTTCTTTTTAAATACCAGATGGTACATCAAAATTTGAATACTTACTAATTCAATAATTGATGAAGTTTGAGTGATTGAAATTAATTCATAAGTTGATATATTAAAGCATAAACAATTAGTTACAAATCACAAGCAATATGGGCTTTCTAGCTTACGTACAAGTCGAAAAAATTAAACTTGAACGTAATCGACAATTTTCCATTAGCGCAGTCCAAGCAGTTGGGTGACCCCAGGACCACCGCCTACGCCTTTAGCAAGTCCATAACATTGTAAAAGAAGAAACATCTATCAAAAAGGCCAAACTAGACCTGGAAGAGTTAAAGAAAATAGATCAGGCTAATCCCCTCAAGTCCATGAGGGCCCATGCAGAGATCTCATGATGTCACACCAGACTGTCTAGTGCATTATTAAAAAAGTAGGTGGAAAGAGGGTGGAGATGCCACGTTTTATATGGGAAATGATAGAAACCCAACTACTCCGTTGTAAGACTCTTTTGAATTATTTTGAAGTCTTTTTGACACTTTTGCCCCCTGTATTTATTTTCTTGAAATTCTATTGTTAATTATTAAATTATATCTTGTTGAAGTTTAAAATTCATAGTGTCCAGATTTTAATACACTATTCCGTCATCTTGAAGACTCTTTGAGGTCATTTTGAGTCAGGTTTACGTAGTTTTAATCTCACACTCCCTGTCAATGTTATGTCAAAATTCTCAAAAAAAAAAAAAAAAGCACGAGAATAATGCCCCTTCAAAAAAAAAAAAAAAAAATCCTGAGGACGATACAGATAACATCCCCATTAGATAATTTGGCCATTTACTTGCAAATGCATTCTGGAACCGGTGCTGTGTGGGCACAGGGTTTGTGAAAGGCCTGACGAAGCTTTTAATTTTTGTATTTTTACAATACAAGTACTTATTCATGCGCTTGAAGATGAAGATATATTGATAACCCAAATTGGAGTGTATTTGTTAATATGAATAAGTTAGACATGAT
>NW_027290529.1:0-2400 GCF_016086655.4 Lepeophtheirus salmonis | reverse complement strand
TCATTTTGATTCTATTTTCATATATCATATTACACAGTTCGGCAATCTGCTGATATGAACCATATTTATCTGTACACAATGAGATTTGAAGCTTGTCTATATTCTAGTGGAATAATCATTATAAATAGAACGAAGTATTACTCCATATTATTTGCGCTTTTAATTCGTTTCTTCTCCTCTAATCGTAGATTTGTTTGAACATCATACTTCTCTCTGTTTTATTTTTTCCCTCTATTTTTTTCCGTCCATTACTTTCCTCCCCACAGTTTCTTTATCCATTTGAGAGTTACATTCTTCATCGTTCCTGTTCCCTTCCCCAGCAATCATCTCGTTTGATTCATTATCATAATCTCTGTTGATAAGTTGTCTGTAGCTTTATTTATTTTAATTCGTTGACTCGTAACTTCTTTTTCAAATCTTGATTTTTTTCTGTTATTTTGAATTTTAAAAATCCACAGCTGTTACAACATCAAGGATATTTCACCTTAATATATAAATGAACGAAGTTTATCCGTAGTTCTTATTATTTTCGTTTAAAATTCATGTTCCCTTGAAATCCTTAAATTATGATAGTTTTTTAACCTGCAAACTGCATTTTCTTAGGATTGCATGATCGCATATAACAGATAACCACATATTTGAAATCAAAAGAAAATTTTGCCAAAGAATGAAATTATCTCCTTTGTGGATTATTGGTTTTTTTTCCAAAACAATAGTTGACCGAAACTTATTTACAAGGGTAAAAATGTTCAAAAAAATCAAATCGAAAATTCTTGAAAAGCAAATTTGATACACAAAAAAAAATTAAACATTCGTGATCAACGCGTTTTTTAATTTTATAATTAAATATGTAATGTAATTTTTTTATTTATTGACTTATTTTATTAATTCATTTGCGATCCATTGATATAATTTTATCAAAATAAAAAACTTATCTAAGCATTTATTCTTCATGAAGGCAATCATGTTTCTTAGTCTAGAAATGGCTTGAATACGGCTGTGAAGTGAGTTTGTCTGATTGATAATACTAATCAATGATCTATTATATAAATCTTACTATATTTTAATTTGCTTTACTACATCCAATTCATTACCTTGAAATGTCTAGTTATATATTCATCAAAAATATTATATAGTCTGACTTTCTTAATTTCATACTCAAGTTCGATTTTTTAAGAATATTCAACACCTTTAAATGTCTAGTTATATTTCTAAAATATGATTTGTATATACATTTTTTTTTTCATTGTAAAGTGTTTTTATTTAATTTAGCGTAGAGTGAAAATAATTTAAAACATCATAAAAAAAATTTGAATCTCAACTTTCAAGACTCTTAGTTTATATAGTAAAAAATTAGTGAGAAAAAGACCCAGGTAAAACTTAATTTTGACAATGCTAGTGCGTGTTTGTAAAATAAATAATATAAAATTAATCAGACAAGAATTCAATGAAGGATCAAACTCATCATGTTAATGTAATTTACCAATTTTTTTACTGAGGGAGGTGTGGGGCTTCTACTGCTCTGTTTATGTTGATAAACTGATTGTAAAAATCTTCTAAATTATGCAATCTAACTTGGTATTTTCATTCAGGTCCATCATATCCGAGAGCATCACTCAAAAATAAATGAACCTAAACCTTTTGCTGCCTTACGGAGCAGACTAGCCTAAGGGAACTATGGAATAGATGGCGAGAGGACTCAACTTTGATGGTAAAAAAGATACAATATTTCCCCAGTGAGTTCAAGGACATATTATTAGTAAATAAATTTGTAGCTAATTTATGGCCAAACCACTTTTGTTTTGAGTTTGTGAAGGGATTTTGTAAAATACATCTTGCATTATTTAAAATAGTGTTTTCAGGGTAATACCCAGCTAATCCAGATGTATTTTTATTAAATCCTTCTCTATGAACGACCATAGAACCCATTGAGTTCGAGAGAATAAATTAGCGATTAGTTGGTATTGGACGTCTAATTTATATAGACAAGAAAAATTGGATCATGGACTAGCCCAGTTACTCCAGGAAAGATCCCTACCTCCCTCAATGAGGTTCCGCTGGTCGACCGGACTAAGTTTCTAGCCTCAGCGATGGTGCTGAGAAATATGAAGAGGACCCCTTGGTATTGGTTCCGGAAAGGCCTGTGATATTCTATATAGTTACCTGTATTTTTATTTCTAACATTTTCACCCTTTACATTTTTTCCGCCTTCATTTTTTCCGCTGGTAAGTTTTCCTCGAGGAGATTTTGTTGCATGACATCTTCGCCGTCTTTTATGTTTTTCCATTATTGGTTCGAACTTTACCGCTGTATCTCGATCAGATTAATTATATAGATAGGAAAAGAAGAAAAAAGGAATAATGATAAAGAAGTTATCTGTAATCTTGTACTGTTATATTA
>NW_027290528.1:0-824 GCF_016086655.4 Lepeophtheirus salmonis | reverse complement strand
CTACATCGAGGGATTTCTTGAGAAGACTAATTTTCTTTTAAAAACACATACAAGGTGGAAGGAACATCGATGGAGGGCTGTGACTCCGTGAAGGTGAGGTCGGGCATCCTTCAGGTTATCTATTTAATTTCGTGATGGAATAAGTGCTAAGGTCAGGTTCCCCAGGTTCAAATTAAAGAACGCAAAGGCGTTCTACCTCCGGTTCGCCGACAACACGGTGATGTTAACTAAATCACTCGATCGATTGTAGTAGCTCAATTCCATCTTTTATAAATAATTACTGGTACATATCCTCGGGGTTACAAACTCCATATTAGGGAATTTATTAAGATATTTAAGAATGAAGTATTAAGAATGTTGTTAAGTTTAGGGGCACATGGGGAAAATCCAATATACTGGCCGTTGAAGGATCTAACATCTTCATCATTGACCCGTCCATCTGTTCCGACATAGCTGTCCTTAGTGACGAAGAATAGACAAAAATCACCAACTACGACATTGTCCCTTCTAGAGTGAAGCTCTAAGTCACTTAGGGCTTGAACCACTCACCGCCCCAGCGCAGTTACGGTGGTATTGGTGGCTTTTAATTGGAGAAGTATTTTGTTTAAGAAACTTCATAACACTCATACCAAGACTATGATAATAAACCATTGAGTAAATGTATATCCGAGTTTTCTCCAGATCGGACTACTATACATTTACAATGCCTCGTCCAGGAACAGGATAAGAGTCCCACCCATCGCCCTCTTATGTGTGCTTAAAGCTTTTCTTTTTATCGAAAGATACATTTCTATTAATGAATATAATTGGAGGTAATTTAAGAC
>NW_027290527.1:0-1721 GCF_016086655.4 Lepeophtheirus salmonis | reverse complement strand
AAGAGTATATTTTCTTATCCTGAGCTGTTGTCATTATTATTATACCTCCTTTTCTACTACATTCAATTATATTCACAGCCTGATAGATCATTTGTGTTCTCACATAAAAAAGAGATAGTAATTTTGAGGATTTGTCGTGGAGTACTAATTGTAAGTCTTTGTATAGACATGGAACTTATTTCATGTATATGTTTACGGGAATAAATCCATTTACGCATTGCGAATGAAGGATTTATTACAAAAAAGACTTATGTTTTCAAATAAATAAATGAGTGGGGCAGATTTTATCTTGGAGCCCTGTATTAAGGCTGTGAGTTCGTAATCGAATGTCTTTTTTTTCAACTCGTAAGTAGATTTTATTTTCTCTACTCAAGTGATTATGCTCATAGCAGTGTTTAAGTATTACATACAAGGGTTTCCAATAGTCTTAAATCTCGTAGATTTGGTGGTAAAACTTTGACTGTAAAGTACTACCTGCAATCTGATTGGTTGCTATGCAATATGAGTTCCATCCCTCTCTTCTGATATAAAATGAGGACCATAAAGATATATAAAAGAATAAATAAATATAAAGATATAGAAAAGAATAAATAAATATAAAGATACAGAAAAGAATAAATAAATATAAAGTTATATAAAGAAGTTAAACTTTATTAGAACTTTGATGTGTTCCACACTCTTTGAGAGAAGGAATTTGTTATTTTCATGTGTAAATATTAATTCATATTGCTTGCAAGTTTTTGTTTATTTAGGAGTAAAATTTGAGTGAATAATTATAAGTTCACTTAAGTATAAGTTTAAAATTATATGAACTTATGGACACTATAATGCAATTGTCAATGTACAAAGTGCACAAACTATCTACGCCACCCTCTATGGCACGCTTTCTTTGGAAAATTGTGGCAATTAAGCACTTGTTTGTTTTTTTGTTAGATAACTTGTTCAACCTACACCCATTGGCGAATTTTTTGTCTTAAATATTTGTTATGCAATATGTAAAATAAATCAAAAAATTTCAAGTTTTCAGAATCTGGTTTTATTATTTTAATTTGATAACTGGTTTGAGAGTAAATTTCGTTTTAAAAGAAAATTCTTTTCGCGGTATACACTGTATGTATGGATTGTCATGTATTTTTATGTTTACTAAATGTTAAACATTGATTCCAATTGCGTACCCTGTACATACCTGCTTAAAGCATCAATTTTATGGACTGGCAAATTAATTTAATGTTCCTTAAGTTGCAAATAGATAATAACCTATTTATTCTTATAAACATGATGTGTCATTCCAGATATTTTTTATCACGTCGTTACCTTTATTGTATTTCGCAATTATTCTCACATAAATGATAGAAGAAAATACCCAAAATAATATGTTAATTAGCCAATTATTCCCAACAAAGTGTTTATTTGGAATATTTGTCCGAAGTTGGATTTTTGGAAGTCAATGGAAGTCAATTTGTTTTTGTTGTTGCATCTGTTCAAGAATCACTCCTTGTCCATGCTGACAAAATAGCTATTCAGACACGATTCCCACTTCTGACATCACGTTTTATGATTTACAATAACATTTACTTTCTTTAATTGAAGTAGACAATTGTAACCTTGTAACCAATATATTTACAAAACACAAAAAAATAGTGTTTAATGAAAATACAAACTTTTTCCACTATACACAGATATAATCAATCATTCATTCAAATCTTACTCGTAATAAACAT
>NW_027290526.1:0-910 GCF_016086655.4 Lepeophtheirus salmonis | reverse complement strand
TTATGGCCGTCAGGAGCAACAACAGAAATATCTACATGTAACTTTTCTATCCGGAGAGGTTCTTTAGGGTGTATTTATAACTTATCAAAGTCAGTTAAAGCTTTCAGGTACCATGGGGAGGCTTTCCTTGAAGCAGGAGAAGGCCCTTTATATAGTCGGTCGAGTTTATTTTTGGCTCAAATTTTCAACGACACTTTAATGTTTTATTGTCGAACGGTATTGTTTCATGTTTGTTTTTTTATCCACTTGAAATTTTTAAACTGAATATTGTAAAAAGTGAAGATTCCAAAAGTTAAGTCAAAAGTATTTTCAATTTTAATTTAAAAGAAGAAAATTAATATAATTCTAAAATACTTTGTCAAGAGCTTGATCAAGAAAGTGTCTTGTCTAAATTTCCATTAAAAACTTAATAGATTTTAAGATCTTTAATAGTGTTGAGGCTCGGTCTACGAACGAATTTTTTTTCCGGTTTGGTCTTAAGTAAAATTTCAAAGACCCATTTGCACCAATTTTTGGGTCCTGTCTGCAGTCAAAGACAGTGGACTGTTTTTTTTTGGTCGGTCTCACTTTGTAAACCGATTTTGAATTGGTCTCACTTTTTGATACTGATTTTTTTTAGTCTCAATTTATGGACCTATTTTTTTTGGTCTTATATATAATGAGAGACCATTTTTTCTAGATCAACGGTCATTATTTTTTTCAAATAAATCACAAAAGTATACTATAATTTCTAGAACAATTACTTTAACCATTTAAGAGACGGCGGGATCAAAAATTAATCCGAGGTATCTCTGTTTAAACTTCGTATAATGTCATTGTACTTGAAAAAACATATGATGTCATGTTATAAACAATTTAGCTGTATTTTTCTTTTGGACCTATTTAGACTGAACTTATCCTTTTGAACGAT
>NW_027290525.1:0-1163 GCF_016086655.4 Lepeophtheirus salmonis | reverse complement strand
ATTAATATTGAATAATAAAGGCGGGAATTGATAACGTTCTTGATAAAGTGATTTGTGAAAGTGCACCCGCAAATACAACTATCTCGTTCTTCTGTTTTCTTTCAGACATAAACATACCTCTATTCATAGATCATACTTGATGGCCGATGGGCTATTTTGAACATACTTATAAGATATTTCAATGATGATTTTTTTATCATGCAACTTATCTGAAAATTTAGTAGACATAGAAGCTTTCCTTCACTGAAATATAGCTCTAACTTGGCACTATTCAATCAAAATATATTATCAAGAAAATCTCTTAATTTTAATTATAATTTATTGCATGATACAAATAGTTTTCATTATCATAACATAAAAATTAGGTTACGAATATCAATGCTGGATATAACAAATCGTAAATATCATGTGAGTAAATTAAATACAAACTATAATAATTTATCCATGCAACTTTAGATGTTCATTCCTTACATGGGTACGTAAAAACATTCAGATAAAGACAAATCTGTCACGACAATCTAAGTCTAAGGGAGAAATAGTTTTAAATTTGATCTTCCCTTAATATTCGAAATACTTATACTTTGCGAGGAAGAAGTTGAGTTTCATATAATGCAATGACACAATGGTAGTGTGTGACCCCCTAGAATAGATACAATCCTAAGGGAAGTGTTGTATAATTTTAAATATAATTTCCGTTGAAATAACTATATATAAATGCATATTATATTCTGTAACATTATGTAAGACAAAATATAAAGTCGTTTAATTAGAGAACATCAAACCCATCATTACATCACACAGACGGTAGTGATTAAAAAGCAAGTCTAATCATCGTTAGACATGTGATTCAAGTATAACTCCTATTTGAAAGAACATTCAAGGATTACGTCTAATAAGGAGATTCAATTGACCGAAGTCTAAAGAAGCACAGTTAAGATTATTTGATGCCGCAAATAAAATATGTGAAGGATATATTAATGGATAATTGTAGAAACGGCAAAAAATAATCAAAATAGTCTAAATGATTTAGTATTAAATGGTATTAAAGCAAATACAAAGTCCACTAGATATCAAAGAAGAAGAAGTCAAAGCCGTAGGAGATCGTGGAACAAGAGCCAAGAAAGATTGTATAGACAGTGTGGTTTCCAATTTCCTCATAAAAT
>NW_027290524.1:0-3335 GCF_016086655.4 Lepeophtheirus salmonis | reverse complement strand
ATGTTGTTTTTAGTGTTGTTTGATGTATCCCACCGACTGCTGGGCAAGACAGACAAATTTTAACAAAACACGTAACCAATCATATTATATGACGTCACTATTAAAAAGTGTGGTGGAAGTCATACATCAGTCGTACATGCGTTATGGTATAACCAAAGTTGATAATCCTGTAGAGAAAAACGCGTGTAAGGGAGGAGAAAGACTTATGGTATCATTGTCCAGTGACTAAAATAATAAACATCTTCCTCTATCAAGAACATTATCAATTACCGCCTATATTATTCAATATTAATATAATATTGGATACTGATAGTCGATAGAGAACTGAATAAAATGCCTAAAATAACGTCTCCTTCGTCTAGATTTGTGGAGGCCTAGGAAATTGGAAATACTTACCAGACGATAAACTGATGGCTTTGTCGGATTTGTCGATATAAATGTGCCTTTAGTCCCCTGTCTAGAATGAAATACCTCTCATTATCCTCATCTCATATCAAGAGCATTGATATTCATCTATAAAATCAAGTTAATGATGAATACACCAAGTAAGATTTTAACTTTGATCTCACAAAGATGCTTATTGCATGTATATTCCGTCATTTTGCACAAATGTTTTCCTCCGGATTGAAAATAATCAAATGTATAACACTAGATAAGATCAACCCTGTGTTGTATAAAAATGCCATAGTTACAAAAAATTGGATTACTACCGACTGATTTTGAGATTTTTTCAGTGTCTCTTATTAATAAAGTTTGCGTGATACAATAAAAGTTACGATTTATTATGAGAGTAAGGAAATTAAAACAAATCCTACTCCATATCTAGCAAGAAATTATTTCGTTATCAATCCTCAATTCTACTTCAAGTCCAAAGACTTACACTTGCAACTCATGCACCAATCCTTAGTGTTACTCTCCGTCATTCATGAGCATATGCACTGGTGATTACTTTTGGTATTTAGATGTTCTCTTTCAAGAATGTAAGAATAATGATAACTTCTGCTTTGGAAAAATGGAAAAAAAAACAAACATATTTCAGATTGCCAACTAGAAAAACTTGCCTAAGGTCATATTTTGTACAACGAATTATAGAGTTGAAATTCCATCTTAGATCGGTGCAATTCAAAAAAAGTTAACGAAAAGTTGTATTGCGTCTAAATCTCACTTGTCTTAAGAGTTCTTAATCAAGATTCACAATTAAAAACATCTCCATTGTTAAGTTGATAAAAATATAATTAGGAGATGAATATTAATTAGAAATATATAATTATAGACTAACCTAATTGAGACATGCAAATAAGTACGTGGATATAAATTAATTATAACATTGTTTGTTAGACTTCATTCAAGGTATTATTCATCTATTTCAACACAAAATATACTAATTAAAATTTAAAATGAATGACAGAGGAGGGAAAAAGTCCTCAGACTCAAGGGCAGTCCTACCATTTCTTTTTGTTCTTTGGGGCTGTTGAATATTTTTCATATTTGCCCAATGATATCCTATTATTGCTACTCTACTTTGCCTTTTTTGGAAAATAAAATATGGGCCTTAATGAGTGTATCTTAGGACTGCGTAGATACCTGATCTAAGAAGTAATGCAATCGAGCATGGGTACATGTTACATTGAAAAAGAAAACGGAGTAAATATACATTCAGAGTGGGAGCCGAGAACATGGAGCAGCATTTAATTACGATTTTATCGCGTTATTTTCAACTATGAAGCTTTCTTACCAATCATATGACAGCTGAAACAAAATGAACAAGTTTTCATCTTATCTCTCTAATACGTTGTTATCTTTATTGTATCACGCCACCTTCCCTCCAAAAAGAAACAGAAAAAAGGCCCGAAATCATCTGGTATTTAGCCAAATAAGTCAATCATACCAACTGTCATTTATATCTTATATATTCGTAGACTATCACTCCCATATTATTTCTTCAGCATTTTTAAAATAAATTACATATTATTAAAATCTACAATAGTATTTTATTGGATACTTTATTATAATATTGCTTAGTAATATTTGATAAAATAGTAGTTATACATTTTATTTGTGTTTGCCAAAATTTATTCATAGGAACAATAAAATGGTCAATATATATTATAAAGGACAAAAGATCAACAAGAAATTGTATTCCTGTTCGATTAGCTGACAACAAAATACATAGGGTATTTAGCGAGTAATAAAATCAACAACACAAAAAGGAAACGGTGTTCGCCGGTGCAGAGATGCTGAAGTAAACTGCAAGGACCGTCGACATTTCCCATCTGGACAGTTTAAAACATCAAGAAGGATGGAAATGGATTACAGTATCCCATACAGCCAAGAAAGAACCAAAACTGCTGCAGAAACAATGAAACAGCCTGACTTCTGGTCTGAATTGAGAAAAATGTAAATTTCAAAAAATGAGCCAGCCGCGACCTCAACTCCCTGTACTTTCCAGTTGAGACGTCTTGGAAAAGAACGTGTGCAACACCTCTCACCACCCAGATTTGGATTTGACCGAGTTGCTATCAGGATAGTGTAGAACGGATGCAGCCTTCATCGTTCAGAGCATTAATCAATCTGTTTGACGGCGTATGAGACTTTGTACTTGTGAAAGAAGAAATATCAAATAAAAAATATTGCTAAATATAGTATTGACACATATCACAAGTGGTTTTGTGATCAAATCTGTTCTATTTTTAGCTGGCCCACTTTTTGGAATTGGTAATCTGAAGAATGAATTTTCTTTTCTTTAGTAGTTGTCATTATTATTTACTTCGTGTGTGCAATAAAAGACGAGGCATAAAACGGAAGATTTGTTTGCAGAGTTATAATTGTAAGTTCTTGTTGCACTCAGAGTAGAATGGGGATCGACAATGGAGTAATTCTTGCAAATACTCTTCTTTTATTCTTTTCTCCTCCAAAACATTTTTCCAATTATCAGAGTTACCATGTAGATTTTCTCGTTGTTTTTAACATGCCCATTCTACACTGGATTTTTAGTATTGATTATATGTTATAATAATCATAATAAACTTGGATTCGATAGCTATGACTCAAGACTGAACTAGAAATCCAAGATATTTGTTTTAAATAATTTTATTTAGATAACAAATAATATATAGGATTAGATTTTATTTTCTGGTGAAATATGTTTTGAACATTATAGTTTAAAGTTATTTCATCAAATTAAGGCATATGATTTTAAGTATTCATAAAACCAATTTAAAGAACATTAGTATCTCATTATCAAAATATGCATAAAATTTTAACTGCATACAAATCCATAAAATAAATAATAAGACATGTATCGATTTTCATACCAATTTCAGTCAACATACCGG
>NW_027290523.1:0-729 GCF_016086655.4 Lepeophtheirus salmonis | reverse complement strand
TAATTTTATGACCTTTGAATCCTCCACTATCAATAATTAAGAGGATTTCTTGTATTAGGTCAATTACCTCTTGCTCCGAATCAGCCCCAATGAGGATGTCGTCCATGTATGTTTTTGTTAATATTATGTTTACAGCTTTTTAGATATTTTTTAATCCATTTCTTAGCTGTTTCTTGAAGACAATAGCTTGCGATAAATGGACTGCATACACATCCAAATGGGATTCTTGTAAATCGAAACATTTGAGGACGAGATTTTATCTGAGTCACTCCAGATAAATCTTAACATATCCATGTCTGATTTATTCTGTAATCGATAGATAAAAACATTTTAGTTATAACTATCGTAGCAATATACTTATACAATTTTGAATGCAGTATTAACTCAGTGATTTGAGGTACCATGTTACGTCCTGATAATAATAGTTTATTTAGGTCTGTTTTTTATTTTTCTGATCAGGCATTGATGCATTAATTACAATTCTGCATTTTGTTGTAGCCCTATAAGTTTAATCCCAGGACGGCTACTAATCACATAGGTTGGGTGATTTGTATTTATTTCTCAGCAAAACCATTTATAATAAAAATCTTTATAAGCTTCATCTACTAAGGGAAGATGTTCTTTTTTAACTGTAGTTAGAGCCTTTCTCCACATCGCATATGCTCTGGAAGTTATTCGTCATTTCTCTGCCTTTTGGATCTTTGTTTCTCCATGGCAGTTCGACGTACC
>NW_027290522.1:0-2281 GCF_016086655.4 Lepeophtheirus salmonis | reverse complement strand
TAGGATTTTTCTTTGGGTTGAATGACTTGAGAGGACATTTTTGTCTAATTTATTCTTGAAATTTGTATAACTATTTTTTGAATAGCCCAAAATTTGAAATTATTATTATTATTGGAAAATTCAATTTATTTAGTATTTAAGTTATTCTTAATCCCTCAGTAGTCACATTTCTGGATTGTGCATTTAAAAATAAAGGGTTTTTTAGCATAAGAAATAATAATTTTACAGTTATCATAGAATACTGTTTAAATTATGTTTATTTTTATCCTTCAGTCCCCTAATGCTCCCTTTATAGATACGGCACTGCCAAATCGACAAATTTATAATATGTCAATTTTGTGTGATACAACTTACAAAATAGAAGTATATTTAATTATCCTATGGATCCTTCCCTATTTACTGTATTGTCTTTCGTGGAGTCTAGAAGAAATAAATTAAGTTATTGAAGGCAAAATGTTAAAAGTTCAAAGGAGCAAGGAAGCTTTCTTTACCTTATCACATGAAATTTACGCGTGGGTAATAATTAAGTGAAGATCTGTTTGAGGCAGAGTTTTGAAAAAGTCCTTATACTGCATGTCCGAGTCGTGATTCAAGTCTTTGCTCACAAGTCCAAGTCCTTAGAAAATATAAGATACTTTCGAAGAATACCTTACTACCTATGATATAATTCAAATGATTTTAATATTTGAATGGTTTTCTGAAGTTTGGGCGTCAGAACCAAAGATTAGAAAAAGTTTATTGATTCAACTGTTCATAAATTAACTCTTCCTTGCTTTAAGATAATTGTATGAAATTAGGGTTATTGTCATTTTCAAATAAGAACCAAAATAATCTAATCATAAAACTGCTGCGATATTTTTTTTTCTTTTAATTTTTATAAAGGTAATAAAATTTTCTAAGTCCAAACACTAACAAACTAAAACTTCTGTGGAATTTAAAAATGTAATGTAATCAGGATTGAAGAACCTTTCAAGTTTGTGCTATCTTTTTATAAACTCCTGCTTAACATTAGGTTGTATTTGTTTGTCATTCATAAAAGTTCTTAAATCATTTGCTAGCATTTTGATCTTCTAATTAGATACCCCATAAAGTGATTGAATGCCGATTATTTTCGTTAGTTAATGATTAAAATAAGGATTTTAAATTATTTATAAATTTTTTTATTAACATATTCTTTTTTGTTTGCAAGATAATATCATTGAACTCTATATTTACTATATTCAAGATAAGTGAAAAATTAAGATCTAAGTTTTTTATGTTTTATAAAATTTTTATTTTTATTGCATAACATCAACATATTCTAAACATTAGGTATATTTTTGTAATATAAAATGTTGATAGTAATGTAACAATGGGAAAATTAATTATTTTAAGCAAAATTGAAACATGATTAAAAGTATAAGTGAAATCGAAAATATGATTAAAAATTACATTAATGAATATAATATAAATATTGTTTTAACTAAGATCATTAATGAATTCATTTACTTTATCAAGTTATTCAACATACTAATCCAGTGCTTTTAACCAAATTCCCTAACAAGTAGTAATTGATGATGGCGATAAGGGAATTTGGAAATCAGCACTGAATTCTTGTTTCTGGACATCATAACGGAAGAATATATTTTAGATCTCGGATATCAGAATATTAGCTTTAGGAAATTGTTGACGATAAAATTCTGGTATAGAGCAATGCACTAAAAATTTCAATGGATGAGCTGTGGATGGATGATGAGAACTGTTTCAGTTCAAGTTATTTTTATGATTGTGCCCTTATCGGTCTAGTGGTTCAAGCAGTTCCGGTTCTTGAAACACTAGAATCAGAACCGACAAAGTCAAACCAAGATCGGAATCGAAACTGCAATATATTGCTTATTGGTCTCATTTCTTCTGCTTTTGTTCCTACATATATAATATAAGAAGAAAATACAATATGTATTATAAAAAATAATTAGCTTTAATCACTAAGTCCATTTTCTGATTTTTTTTTTTTTTTTTTTTTTTTTTTTGCAATTTCATCGTTGTACAATGATTTTTTATGTCGCCAGAAGGATACAGCTGTATCTGAGTTGCAAATAGATAATGGGCACCAGGCAGTGTAAATAAAAGAGGGAAGGGATGGGGTAGATTTTGGATCCAGGTCCGGTACAAAGCTGTCAGCCCCTATAATATGATAACTATAATATTTCTTGAGCTAGTGTTACCCAAACTTTACTATGCCAATATCCCCTACACTAATATATTTTTAGCTTTGCCATAGTACATGTGTACTATGTATGTG
>NW_027290521.1:0-655 GCF_016086655.4 Lepeophtheirus salmonis | reverse complement strand
AATTTTGCACCAGTTATTTTTTTTTATAAGTTATATTGAGACACATTAATTTAATTAGTTTAAATAAAATGATGTCCCTTCACATCAAGATCTTTGATAGTGACTTTTGATCTTGTTAATCATCGCCTCTATACTCAAGAATACATCAATTACTCAATATCTTGTAAATAATTCTCGTAAACTTCTATAATAACTAAGGAGTTTCATGAAGAGACAGAATAATTGACTAAAATACCTCGTGAGGAAGTGACACAAGTCTTCATTTATAAGATAGAGTTTGTGATTACCAATCTATTTGGATATAACCTGAACAATTCAAATTAATAAATTGGTTGTAAAACTGAAAATATGAGGATGAAATAAATATGGAAATTAATAAAATTTCCCTCTTCTACACAAGAAATACATTATATTACAAAATTTATTATTATGTTTAAAAAAAAAATTAAAAAATTGTAATTTGTCATCACGTTGACTTAAGTTAATAATAGAAGAGTGTATAACAACATAAACTTAAAACATGTAACGGTTTATACTGCAACATTGTATTTTAGTTTTAAAGAAGACGAATTTGTTGGAGAACAAGCATGGTTATGGATATACCTCCATATATACTAATAAGTTCTTAAGTTACTAAATTTGCCCACGTCCTGAA
>NW_027290520.1:0-3001 GCF_016086655.4 Lepeophtheirus salmonis | reverse complement strand
ATTATCATTAATATAAATATTTCCTTTTATAAAATTTTTATGCTCAAAATCCAAAATCTTTTCAACACTTTCATCAAAATGAAAATGAAAACTATCAGACCTACCAAAAAAAGAAAAAATAACCTGTATAAAATGACTATGAAAAAAAAACATCAATTGGAAATAAAAATGTATCTGATTTTTTATTAATTATTTTTTTTTTCCCTTTTTCTTTTCAAATGTGTAGTATATTTTAGATTTTTTTTGTAGTTTTAAGTAAACGACTTTATGTTGGGGAATTTTAATTTGTTTTCATAGATTCCTTCAAATATGCCTTGATATATGATTAAATAATTGTTATTATATAAGGTAATTTAATTTCAAAAGTGAAATTTTCTAAGTTTGGGAAGTTGTTATTAATGAGTTCAAATAAATCTTCATATTTATTTATTTCCTTATTTTCGAAAATTAAATTTAAATTCTTAATATTTGAAATAATATATTTATTATTGTCTGATTCATTACTCATTAATATCTGTTATAGAAAAATTGTTAAATTATTAATTATAAAACTTTTTAATAATCTGTGAAGTTACCCTAATAGAATTTATATATGAAAAATTAATTAGGTATAAATTTTCAATTGAAAATAAATTTTTTTATCATCTAATAATATATTATTCGTATCTTTATTAGTAATATTTGTAGTATTTATAATATTAGTATCTGTAATATTTGTATTAGTAATATTAATAAAATCATAATCTGTTTTATTATAATTTCCTATTAAATAAAGATTTTTAATCTTCCTAATTCTTTTTATAAATTTTAAAAATTGAATATTACTTAATCCTGAAATATCAAAAAAAACATTTTTTTTATTACTAAATCTCAATTCTCTGGAATAATATTCAATATTTTCATTAATATTACTATTATAACTATTAATAAAAATATCTATAGAGCTTATATAAATATTTTTAAAATTATTAATCAGATTAATATTTTTTTAAGGTTCACTATTCCTACATATAATGTATAGTTATTATGTAATTTTATAATATTTTTAATTATATATTTGTTAAATATATTTCCCTTATTATATTCTTTTATATAACTATAAACAGATAATACATCTAAATTTATAATATTTTTATTTTTAATAAATGAATATCTTAAAACCTTTAAAGTTTGATTATTATCACTAAAATATTCACTTAAACATATTTTAAACTGTTCTAATTCGTTTATATATTTCAACAATAGTTTTAAACTATATTTAATATTTAATTTATTATTCTCATAGAGAAAATCTATATTATATGATGGTAAAGAGGTAATAAAATAGTCATTTTTAAATTTATTAATATTTGTATTATTATGATATTTTGTATTTCTAAATTTGATAAACATATATTCATTCAGGAAGAGATTAATATTTTTTTTAATATCCTCAATACTATTAAATTTAGAAAGAAAGGTTAAATATTTTTTAGAGTTATTTAATGTAAAACTATTATCAAATATTTCTTTAAAACACTCATAATGGATAGGTTTATTATTATAATGTATTAGATTTTTAGGATTAGAATATATATTATTTTCTTTAATACTTTTTTCACATTTATAGCAAATTGATTGTATGAATACATTTGGTTCTGTATTAATATCATTTTCATATATATTGGGACCGCTTATTTGTGTTGAATTTATTTTGTTAATAAAAAATGAATATGTGAATAATGTTATAATTATCAAAAGTTTTTTAAAATTCTTCATATTCTAAAAAATGTTATTATATTGTTTTTTTTATAAATAAATTTTCTTCTTTATTCCCTTTTATAGTAATAATTCATATAACAAGTTAAATTAAAAATAATTTATTTTATAATCACTCTTAGAGAAGAAATATTGAGCTATATAAATCTACATAAATAAAAATTACAGAATTTACATAACTAACTAAAATTTTTATTTTTAATAATTCCTAATCTAACAAGGAATTCTATCATGATAAATGAATATATTCGGGTATATACAAAGAAATCATAGAATTAAATATTCATAATCTCTTCCTATGTATATATTATTATTTTATATATTATGTAAAATTTCTCAATTTCAACATGGAATAGGTTTTAAAAAACTAAAAATAGCAAAAAATAACACCTCCCCTTTTTTCTAATAAATTTTTTTGACAAAGTGTAGATATAGTCGTACTAAAACATATTTTAGATTTAAAAATTTTAATACGCAAAATATCTTAAAAATTTTAGATGAGAATAGATTAATCATAAAAAGATCAGGTATAATATTTACAATAAATAAATATAAACGATTTAAGATAATTATAGAGATTTTCTGAAAAAAAAATGCAAGTAAAAACTTTTTTAATGATAAATTTTTTTTAAATTTCAAGAAACCTCTTAAAAATCAATATATAAACAGAGTATAATGAATATAACATCAAAAAATATACATATTAGTAAATTTAAAATAAATTAGAAGTTATTTAAAAAGGATTAATTAGATAAAATAGGCGATGAAAATAAAACTGTTGAGATTTATATAAATTGTATTTCCAGACATAAATATAATAAAAGTAGAAACCTGGAGAATTAAAATAAAACAACTAAAAATATGCATAAACTACTTATACAATTGTAAATAATATCTGGAAAGTATATAATTTTATTTAAAACGTTTTTAAAACCATTATGTAATATATCATAATAAAAACATATACTTTAAAAAAGAAATTTCTGATATACATACCTAGAATATCAAAAATATTTGGAAATAGTTAGATGAATATTGAAAAAACATTTTGAAAATCAGATATACTATTTAGAATATTTTTTTTTCAGATATGTTTTTCTTAAAATTGAAAAATATCCTTTAAAAAAAATGTATTCATTAATTTAACTATAAATCACTCTAATTTTTATGTAGATGGTGCCTTATTGTAGGTCTATATCCGAACCTTGCCTAAGATTACATATAAAATATTTATTAGTATTTA
>NW_027290519.1:0-2322 GCF_016086655.4 Lepeophtheirus salmonis | reverse complement strand
TAAATTAAATTTCCTGTGAATAAATATGGATTTTTGAAATTTTCTTCCAAAAAATTTAATATTTGAAATTTTTGTATACAGCTGTGGATTTTTGATTCTTTTTCCCCCAAGAAATTTAATATTTAAAATTCAATTTTAGAATTTTTTTTTTTCAAAAAATTTTAATTGTTGGATTTAATATTTAAAAAATCAAAAACCAATCCCTTGAAAAAAGCTTTTAAAAATGAAGATTTTGAAACCGAAACTAGATGGACAAATTAAAGAACTAAAAAGACGTATCTTAAGAAAAAATTATATACCATCTTTAGGATTAAAAGCAGTAGTGCCTATTAAACTAAGGACTATTGTAATGTCAATGCCTGAGGTGAGGCGTGTAATTATTCTACATCGAGGGATCAATGTTTTAGATCAGGAGTATTTCTAATTGAAGAGGATTCATATCTAAATATGATGGAATAAGTAACTATCAGATACTTGATGGGAATTGAAACTTGAACTTCCTTGTCACAATAAATTATCAAAATAAATTTGTTATTAAAGAAAATAAACTTAACATTATGAGGTGCTGTGTTTTCATTTTTGAGTTGTGGCGATGATAACGATTTGTTGCATTGAAATAGGCAAAAAGATGGACTCATTTATGGGTTTTTTTACATGTTGAGTAATCTACACTTAGGTTATTAATCCATAATATTAGTTTAATATTCTTGAGGTTAAAGGGGCGGCATCAGATATCCTCTATATATAGGTCAGACCTGGACCCGTTCACCCTTTTTTCGTTCATTTTCTGAAAAGTTTCTGTTGATCGTTCATTCGTTTAATTTTTTTTCGTTCATTCGTTCGTTTTGGAACTGTGAAAAAAAAATATGGATGAATGAAGTTTTGTGGGAACGATAATGACAACAAATCCAGTAAAATAAAGAGCTTGTCAATTCAAGTGTACAAAAGGGTTACCCTTCATTGGTAGGAGTTCTTAAGCCTTGATGAACTTTGTTTAGATATTAGTGTTGAGACTCAGTCAAGCACGGAGATTTTTTTTTCAGTTCGGTTTTCTGTGATTTTTTTCTACACCTATTTTTTTTTATCTCACTTTATGGACCGATTTTTTCGATCTCACTTTATGGACCGATTTTTTTCGGTCTCATATATTATGAGAGACCTTTTTTTTTTCTTCTAGATCAGCTGTCATTCATTTTTTTCAAAAATACCTCATAAGTACACGATAAGTTCTAGAAAAAAATGCTGTATACATATAAAGAGACAGCAAGAACAAAATTTATCCCAGCTATCTCTGTTTCAACTTCATGTAACGTCATAATTCTTGAATAAACATATATGTCATGTTGTCAACAATTTATCTGTAAAATCGGTCAAGACCGATTTTTTTTGTGACCGAACTAGACTGAATTTTTCCTTTGGACCGACCTAGACCGAACTTTTCCTTTGGACCGCTCTAGACCGAATTTTTATATGAATTTACGGAAGCTGATAGCAGATCTGTAAATATTAGCTACCTCCATTTTTTTACGTATCCTTACTCTATACGTACTAATGACCTGGTTCATTATGTCAACATCTCCTTTGTGGCTATTATATTGTTCAAAAAAGGCAGCCTGTAAAACTTGTTGATTTTTATGAATTTGGTCCAGACCGAGCTTTTTTATTGGACCGAAAAAAGGTAAATTTCTCAGACTTGTCTTGGATTTCTAAACCGAGCCCCAACACTATGTACTCCCCCCACATTTATTAAAAAAAAACCCCAAATTGTCCTTAAAGTACCCTTAATTGATTGTCTTAATAAAAGAATGTCAAATTGATCGATTTCATTTGAATGGCCGTATGAGGGCCAATATAAGTCTTCAATTAAATAAAGGTTCTTAACTATAGATCAAATTCTTGGGTATTTTAACTCATCCCACAAATTTGAATACAAAGCCTATAATTGAGTCATATATGTCATTAAAATATTGGGTTTTTCCTTTTCTTTACTTTTGTTCAAGATTGTTTTTATGTTGACGTTGATGTATTTCCCTTTTCTTTTTTAAGGCACTGAGCTTTAGAATTACATTTTCGTCAAAATATGTCCTCCACAGTCAGAGTCAACTTTGCTTAATTTTAATATAAATAGTATTAAAATTAAAGGTAAAACCCTTGTTATACATTTTCCCTCGAAATGTATATATTTGCGTTCTTGGGCCTAAGAAGATGAGGCTTCTCTTCATCATGTGTATAGTTGATAATATTGTAGAGAAAAACGCGTGCGAGGAGAAAGGGGTAGAAAGACATATGGTATCATTGTTTAAAATACTGATGTGATTATAA
>NW_027290518.1:0-521 GCF_016086655.4 Lepeophtheirus salmonis | reverse complement strand
TAAAAATACTGATCGTGGTCTCAGTTTTGATTTTCGTCTCGAACTTTATAACCTCGAGCTTGACTTGGTCTCTATTCTTATCCAACTAGTTACCCAAACAATGTCTGTAATACTATAGAGGATTCCTTTTCAAGATCTCCAACTACAGATGATAATGAAAAAGCAGCATTTAAGTCATCAATAACTGATCCCTGTAATGACTCGTCAACACTCCCCAACTCAGAATCCAAGTCACAATACGCTTACCAACACTGATTCCTTAGAAGGCCCGGAGATAGCTCAAAAAGAAATAATAAGAACATAATTAAAGTGTTGATGACACCGTCTGGTCGAGATTGTCAATACACTTACAAGGAGTAACTCTATACATGTATGGACAAAGAAAACTTCAAAAAACTAAACTTAATAAGAAAACCCACAAGATCGTTTTTTTAGTTCAATATGAAACTGTCCACGGTGCATTTAAAGCAGGATTAAATTTAGAAAATCTCCATAAAATCTGTTTGTATTTATTAAATTTA
>NW_027290517.1:0-4321 GCF_016086655.4 Lepeophtheirus salmonis | reverse complement strand
GATGTTCCCAATCCTTTTTTTTTTTTAGTCATGGTTACGACTTTTTCGTATAGTGATAGCAAAATTATCACATTTGATTTTTCCCACATTAATATCAGATGGAAATGTAAATGAATGGTCTATGCTTATTATTCGATTGAATTAGATCTCATTTTAGGGTTCCATTGGAATAATGAGAATATTGCTATTAATCGATTGATTATCATCCTCAGTTTGGTAAGTTGAAAGTTGACGCTTTATCCCCTGGTGTTGATTATTAGTATTTGAAATTTCCGTCTACAACCATATTTTATTATCAATTACAGAATTGGTCTTTGAAATTACATTCACATGAATTTATCATCAATTATAGGGCGTTCAAAAAATTAATTTGGAATAAAATATCTATTTCTTAGATTCATAGGTTAGGAAATCCATTGATTGACAATCTGCAATCCCAACTTAAGTAATGATATTCACATATGATGACATAATAACTTGATCAATCAATTTCTTTTTTTAATTGACGTTAATAATAACATCCCCCCTCATTCAGGTACTGTTTATTGCCGCAGACTAAAGATTTTAATCTACTACTGTCTTACTATGCCAAACTGCCAATAGAAATTCATTGTCGCCTCTATGTATTTATTTCTCCATGTATTGAGTAAACAAAGGTTTATAAAGTTTCTTCTCTTATAAAAAAAACTAAACTCGTAAATTCCTTATTTTGTAGTTGAAAAAATGGAATCAAAGTGTTTATCAAGAGGCGTGAATGTCCATAAACAAAAGTAATAATTTCATTTTGATTACTCAGCATGTTTCAATATAAAAAAGAAATAAAAAATATTTGAATCAACATTATCTAACAGAATTATTCAAAATAACTAAAAAATACATGTATAGGAAAATAGTTTTAAACATGACAAAATATTTTATTCAACTTCCTATACTCCATAAAATAACAGCCTTGAAAGTATGTGTGAATAAATTACCAAAGTTGATTATAAATTCATCTACGTTGAATTCTCTGTTTGATGAAAGGGTTGTTTCACATTATTTGTAAAATTAAATTAGTTTTTCCAGCCATAAGATGATGCACGTAATGAACATAGGTATACTCATTTTTTAAACAGTATGAATATTGCAAATATTTATAGTAGGATTGTATTCAATTTTAGATCTTTAGAGTCTCACACAATCAGCGTAAGACATAAAATTTTTGACTATTGCTGAGACTGGATCGAAAACTCAGTATTTTTCTATTCAGTTTGAATTGAATTTTTGTAGACCGATTTGGATCAATAATGAGGTCCTGACCGTGATTTCAGAACGTAGACTAAAATTTAAAGTCTATTCAAATAACGGGTCGATTTTTTCAGCCTCAATCAATGAACCAATTTTATTTTATGTAGCACATTTAGATTGCTATAACTTTCACATTTTTGAAAGACAACTAACGTAATCAACTGTTCACCTATAGAATCGGTGTACACCGAATTTGAAACAAAACTGTTTTTTTTGTAAGACCAATCCAGACCGAATTGTTTTTTAGATCAGTTCAAACCGAATTTCTTTGACAGATCAGGTGGAAGCACAAAACTAATTTTCACTCAGTCTCACGCTCTCACGTCACACATTGTATTTTAAGTACATTCTATTATGTGGCATGACTGTAAATAAGGTTGATCTTTCAAATGTGAACCACTGACCCTTTTCATTACAAGCCTCAAGAGAGTAACTTAAGGTTTTATTTCAAATCAGTATTGCATTTTCGTTTGCATTCAATATTCAGGTTCTTGTAATTAAAATGTCAGGCTGGGTTGGGATTGATAAGTAAGTATGGTTAGTCAAATTATGCTTCCGGTGTTGTCACTAAGAGGGGGGTCAAATCCACCCTGACTGAAACCTTGTTGCTAAATTTGTGGAAAATAAAAGTTTTTTGTGACAATTTTTTTTCTTTGTCATAATTTTGAAATTAACAATTTTTGTATTTAAAATTGTGACGTCTTGTCTTAAAATTACTTATAGTCGACATTTTTTTCCATTTGTTTTTTCTAAAAGTAAAAGTTATTTGGGTCAAATTATGAATTTTGATAGAAAATGTAACCTTGAAATTAAAAAAAGAAAAAAAAATTGTCAAAAATTCTCCTCTCACAGAAAAATCCTAGTCACGGCATTGTATGCTTCCGCTCAAGTTAGTTCTTGTTCTCAACTCTATTTCTAATGTGATATTATGTTGTAGATAAACGAATAACCAATAAAAATTATACTTTTTTTGCAGCTTCCTTAAAAATAGATTTACCTCTCGAAAATGAACTTCAATTTATATTTGGGATTATAGTAACAGCTGGATGGGACTTATTTTGTATATAATATCTGTAAATTTCAATTGTGTCTATAAACGTAAAAGACACATCAAATTATTCATTTATGGATTTTATAATAAACTCACTCAACAAATATATTGATAACATATGAATTTTATAGCTCATTGATAAAGATTCCTTTTCTTAAAACATGTGTGGATTTTAGAAAAATATATGTACATGTATTAATCATGGATCAAAGACTACTTTATCAAATATTCACACACGAAAATTGTAAAAAAGAGTTTGCAATAATATCTGAAAAAAAATGAGTAACTTAATTAAATCACATGCATTATGACACATTGATTGATCGTCTTAGACTAAAATTGATTGTTTTAAAGAAGAACATACATGTAACAAATTTGAGAAAACAAAAAAAAAAATTCCTTATATCATTTTTTTACCCGTCAATAAAAAAACAAAAAAAACCCCCAGTGTTTTAGATTGTCAAATATCGACTTTTTTTAGTTTTTTCCCCCTCTTAAACAGTGTTATGAACGTTGATTGGTTGAATTAGAATTAGCCCTTTTTATGATCTAAATAATTACGAACAACTATTGAACCAAAAATTCCATAGTTTTGTAGAACTCACATTATGAATTTTTTGGCTTTTCTTCGTAATCTTTTCGGAAGAAAGGTTGTATGATACAATAAAAGTACAAAAATCTTTTGAATCATAAAAACATGAGTTACTATCATACTATAATAAATAAATAAATTTGTTTCGGTATATATGTTATACCGGGTGGAAACTTGAAACGTATACACTTGTAAATTAATTTCTTCTATTTGGCCGTCATTGGCCTCAAAGATGGCGTCAAGCCTCTTACAAAACGAGTTGCAAGTATTGGGAATGAAGTTCAGGTTCATGGCAGCCCACTTCTCGTCGACGGATGCCTTGATAGCTTCGAGGTTTAGGTAATGTATGTTATATGCCCTCCTCTCGATGTCCGCCCAGAAAGAAAAGTCATCCGGACTGTTTGGCAACCACATTCTCTTCTTCCAGAAAGCGATGTTGTTAGCTAAGAAAGAATGGGTAATTTTTCCAGTGTGGGCGGTGGCCCCATCTTGTTTAAAGACTAGATTGCCCACGGGGAACCTTGCGGGGACTCAAAGGACCAGGTAGGCATCGAAAATGTTGATGTACATGGATGCCGTGAGCTTGTCATCCTTTGGAAACCCGATTAGATGCGCCACAATGCTATTGAAGGCAACAATGCCTTGTATCACATAAGATGCTTGGTGTTTGATGGTGTTCGCCGTTCATTAATATACATAAAGCCGACATAATGGTAATTACTGCAATTGTAGAAGAGATTACTATCAAAAGTCTTCTTGTTTGAGAAGAGGATGGCTCTGCTTGGCGTCGCACTCTTCTTGTTGTTGAAAAGTCCCTGGCAACTTTGAAAACGGGTCATCTTCATTGTGGTTGGTACCTCTGCAACATCACTGGGGACTTTCTACCCCACTTTTTGATATCTTTGAACACAGCCGTATAACCATTGTTAGGATTCTTAGAATGGTTTTTTTTCTTCGTAGCCTCCTTCTTCTATATTGTATCGTTGTGGACTAGATTTTCTTAAGATCGTAAAGGATCTTACGAGCCATTCTAGTCAGCCTGGCCACCTCTGTTACCTTTGTTGGAGTGTGATCCGCCAGAGATGAGATATTGCCCTAGGGCTTGTATATCGCAGAAATGGCATTTCTTGTTCAATTTAAAAAAATTCCAAAAAGTTTTTCACGCGGTAAAGAGGACAATTTTCTTGCTCAAAAATTGAGGCATTACATAATTCACGGTACAATTTTTGTGATGAAGTATTGGGAGTGCAAGAGCCTATGTAGTATTTTAATTTATTTTATGGGTCTGTATACTGGTACTACTAAAGCAAACAACTATTCCAAACGCACATTTTACATTACAATTATAATGTACAATTAAAAAAAATACGAAATTTTTTAGTTGCAAGGTG
>NW_027290516.1:0-8900 GCF_016086655.4 Lepeophtheirus salmonis | reverse complement strand
AAGTCTGTGGTCCAGATGGAGTCTTTGGTAAAATTATTAATTATAATAATTAATTTGATGAACTAATAATAGATTTGGTAATTCCTGATTAAATACTTTAACTCTCAGCATGGGATGAGGAATTGATTTCAGCAAAAAATTTTGGACTCTTTAAACATCATTGTATATTTTATATGGAGAAGGAACCTATCATTACAGTCTAATGTTTGTATAAATGCAAAGGAAACAAATTGAATGAGAACACTTTTTTTTAGATTGGAGGCAAACTGTGAAGAAAAATATCCACAGTTTTCTCAGTTGAATTCTCCGCTCGTAGCCCCTAGTGTAACTTGGAGTCATAAAACAATAATCTGTTGAGATGGATGATCAAGTAAGAAGTATCTTCATTCAATTGCCTTGATCTTCTTTTAACAAGACATGACGTCATGAAATTGGCATTGAAATCAGAAAAATATGATGATAATGTTGACTTTTTGCTAGTAGACACTCATAAAAATTGGGATTACTACAAAATCGAACAAAAAACATTGGAGATAAAGTTATTTATTATTATTTCAATTTAGAAAAAAAAGGTTAATAAATTATTTAGATAGAGAACTCAATTTAGAAATGTCATTATTTGGGATACAGTTTAGACGACATCAAATGTTTTTGGCCAAAACGCATAATATCATTTTGAATATATGTATAAAAAAAACTATACACACCTGTTCTTAAAAGGAACAACAATTTGGATTTGTCACACTCTTGACGCAACAAATAACCAAAAAATCTTGCACTATAAAAAAACCTTAGGATATAAAACCCTGAATATAGATATGAACCCATCTTCAGTTACAAACGCTCATTGCTACATCGTTATTTTTAAGTTAAAATATCCATAAAGTTCTAAGATATTAACTGCACAATAAAAACTAAGGATTCGACACACAAACGTCTAAACTTTTTCTTATATATAATTTTATGTATTACCCATAATAAAAATCCTTAACATTCAATATAATGTATAAAGCTTTCAGTTATGATAGAAAAATAACTCTATTAATTCAAAATAATATTGATTTTTTTGTGTATAGGTTCAATTAAGACAAATGAGTGATTAATTAAGCATGATAATATACAATAATGAAGTAAACTGTTTAAAGCAAATGAATAACAAAAAAATAAAGAGAAGAAAATCTTTAAAAAACAATATAATTTATTTTTAACTAGTTTTAAAAATATATCCATTAGAAG
Organism: Lepeophtheirus salmonis; assembly: GCF_016086655.4. NCBI lineage: Eukaryota > Metazoa > Arthropoda > Copepoda > Siphonostomatoida > Caligidae > Lepeophtheirus > Lepeophtheirus salmonis. The sequence goes on along the minus strand of NW_027290516.1, from coordinate 7,664 downwards.
TTAAATTCCAAATAAATGATACTGATAAGAGGAATTTTCCATGGTGGTATCATACCATGAGTTTATTATATTTAAATAAAAACTTTCTGTCGGTGCGTTAAAAATAAGAATACAAATGTTGGTTGGCAATTTGCATTTTTTCCTCACTCAAAAGTTTTAAATATTATCACTGTCTGTAGGTATAAAAATAGAGAAACAAAAAAAATGTAATAATTTTTTGATATACAATTTGTATTTATGACGTAATTTGGTTTTTTTTTAAATTTTTGCATGACAAATCGACCGTCTATATGTTTAATTACTCACAAGCATAACAGGGAGTATTTTAGAGAATTTCCTGCTTTGTATGTGAATATATTTCTATTTTCTTTTTGTTTTTAAGTTGAGCAATGAAATGACAGAAACAGCTATTAAAAAAATTTGATAATAACTAATTATGAAATTTTTTTAGTTGGTCCGTTTTTTTGGCCTGCTAAATCTGAAAAAGGAATTTAATTTTACTGAGCAGTTGTCATTATCATTTAATTTCTGAGTAGTGAACTTCTTTTCCTAAATAAATTCATTTATATTCAAATTAAGCAGTAAATTCTTAACTGCTTATTAATATTTTTCTGTTTTTGTCATATGATCAATTATGTATTTTTATGCTTTTCTTATTGAACTGAGATTTTATGTACCTCATATTTTATAAAATTTCTTCAAATCTGTATAAAATATATTTTATGCTCAGAACATTATACTCCTGAAACATCTTTTATAATTATTGCAATTTTTTTATGTAAAAATGTATTTTCTTGTAATTATCCAATAATTTTGCAACTTTTAATCAAGGCTGGATGAACCTAATTATTTTATTCGCTGTTAAGTTGTTCTTTTGTTTTTCCTATTTCCTTTTTATTTTTCAATTTAAGCAAATACGCATTGTTACTCATTAATATGATATATTTTTATATATCGCACTCAACCTCATCAGAATGAATTAATGCATGTTTGGTACGTAATATTGTTACACGTAATATTTGTTTCATAGACATTATAATATTTTAACTTTAATAATAACAAATGATATTTTTTTGAAACTCCAAACTACGGGGTCGTGTGAAATGGATGTACACTGATCAACGTGAGCAAACTTCGCTCCTCCTGAGTCTCAATTAAGTCAAACGTGATAGATTACAACAAAAAAATTTATTAAGCATAAAAGGATATATATTATTTATGAATTTTATCTCCATTGCTCTCAACGACGGCATTCAAGCGGCCACGGAAAGTGGAGCATGCTCAGGCCTATAGTTCCTTCCCATGAGTTTCACTCCTTCTCTACGGAAGATTCTAGGTCAGTGACATTGCTGTGGCGTGATCTGAAGCCCTGCACTCGACTTGCCACCAATAGAGTAATCTCTCTTATGAGCTTTCTGACCCTGTAGACGGTGTGCTTCCCGATCACAACAATCTTGACAATTTCAGGTGAGTTGTGTCAACGTAAATCAAATCAGCAATCTGATTTCCTTTTGTTTCAATTTTGTTTATAGAAATGATAGAGGCGATTGCAATAGCTCATTCGAAAGCTTAAAAAGTCAGCTGTCTCGTGAAACTTCGAAAATTACGAATTACTATGACTATACCTGGGAAAATTAATCCAATGGCAGTGGGACATCCATTTTGCCGACCCAATAATATTATTTTATTAATTTGTGAAAGAATAATGTATTTTTTATTCTTCTATCGAACTCATAATTATTGGTAATATTTGGTATTTTAATATTCAAATTGATATTTACAAGTGCATAACGCATAAAAAAGTTAGTTAGAAAATATTAAAAATTAAATAGTCTAATTTTTTGTCAATGGGTATCATCTAATAAAATTCGTTTAATATTTAGCCCAGTTTAACAAAAAAGGATATTTACAGACAAAGGGTTAATCATGAGGGATGGAGTAATTATTTCTATAAACACTCATGTGCTTGTTGAATTTTGTACATTAATATTAATAATTATAGATGTAATACATAACTATGAAACAATATTTACGTTTTTAACATTTGAATTGAATTGGAGCATAAAATCGTCAGCAAGAGCCAAGAGTCTCCATTGTGATTCAAATCCTATTTTTAGAGTTAATCAAAGCAATCGCAAAATATGAAAGGAGATTTGAAAATGACCGAAAAATGCAATAGCTACATAACATTATTTACTATTCAAACAATACTAACGTAGACAACTAATAAAATTTTAAAAAATAGACAATTATCAGTGTTATACGAAATACTTAGAAGAATTTTATTTAGTTTTATATTTCAATTATAAATTGAAATTATAAAAAAAATTGTAACGCATTGCTTGATTATTAAAACCCATAAATTAGCATTTGGCTTATTGAACGTATTGTTTGTGATTTAGTTAATGTTGTTTGGAATGATGGACCATGAATCCATAAATGATTTTTAATACCTTAATGTGAAATAAAATCTGAAAGCTTTTCTAAATATTTTGTTTGTAAAAGAAAGGAGGATCCTCATATTAATTGAGATTTAAACAAGTTCCTCCTATAAACTATTTTATTTACATATAGTATAATATTACTATAAAAAGTTTATATATTTGTTAACTTTATTTTATCTCGCAACCTTTCCTTCAGAAAGCAACAAAAAAATTAGGAACAAAAATCAAATAGTTTTACGGATAAACTATTCTTTTCAACTATGTAATTATTATTCAATAATCATTCAAATTGTTCACAGCTTAAAAGTGCTAATTCGAATTCAACCAATCAACGTTCAGTATACTGATAAGGGGGAAATAAGCAAAGAAATTCACAACTAAAAACAAAATTCTCCATAAATTTCTTCTTTACTATCCATTCAAATCCTAACATGTATATTGTTTTGTATTTTTCTATACCCTAACACAAAAGTCTCATTATGAACACTGGGAAAGTATTAATTCATACAAAAAAAATAGAATATTCCAGATCAATGTATGTCAGATTTGGTTCAAAATTTGTGCTTTTTTCATGTTTTTTTTTTAATAATTCATAACATTTTTAAAATTTAAATAGAAAAAATAAGAAAGAAACAATAGGAAAAAACACAACAAACCTAGGGCGTGTATCTAAAATAATTAATTAATATAACATTAATCAGAAGTGTATCAAAGATGTGTAATCATTTTAAAATAATTTTCTAATGTTTTACAGACAGTGGTATGGGACTGGTACTACTTTGTTTATGTTCATATAAATGATGTTTTCATCCACTGCCGGGTTCATCATTATAAGCCAGTCATTCTCCGAGATCATCAGTCCAAAAGCGAGAAACACAAGAACTTCTGCTGCCTTAAAGAGGGGACCACCGAGGGCAACTATAGAATAGATGGCGAGAGGACTCTACTTCGATTTTACAAAAGGTACAATATTTCTACAGCGCATTTGAGATCTTATTATTTGTAAATAAGGAGTCTAGCTTATTTATAGTGAAACCTTTTTTTTTTCATGTTTGAGAAGGGATTTTACAGAACTCATCCTGCATTATTTAGAATAGGGGGTATGGGGTGATACTTAACTGATTCGGACCTCTTTTAATTAAATATCTCGGGTTATTCTCCAGGACTCTTCTAATAAAGGCCCTCCTAACTATGCTGATGCTAAATACATTTTTCCAATTAATATCTCATCTATTTTTCGTTAAGAATGCATTTTCATGATTCCAGTATCAATTATAGTTTCGAGTTCTAGAGACTCGGCTTTATTTTGAGTATAATAAAAACGCCCTTTCAAACATAAAATGTAAACCTCACAATATCCAAAATCCAACACATTTTGAGTAATAAATCTTTGTTAAGGGATCTATATCTGAAACAATCTGAAATTAACAACAAATGTATGAAGTCTAAATTTTAATACTTTATCCACTTATCATAATTAGATAATTAAAAAATTTGTCATTTAATTTAATTTTAATCTCGAATGATTTAAAAACGGAAATTGGTAATGTTAATATTTGAAAATATTCAGATTTTTTTTTTGGAAAACAGTTTATATCAAATCAATTAGTTAATATATTAATTATTCTCATGGGTGAATATTTCTTATTTCTTCAGTTATGACAGAAAAATTATAAATTTAGTTTTGATTTTGTAGTTTGCAAACAAAACAAGGCAAATATAACAAAAAACGCTTTCTAATCGGCATATCTAATCATTTGTAAAATATCAAATGCTAATATCAAATCAAAAAATAATTTTTTCATGATATTGCCTCTGAAAATATTTTGATATTAGCCCATGTCTAATGTTAATATTATTTTTTGTTGTACATTTACGATTAAAAAATGGTTTAAAAATCAGAAATCTAGATATTCATGAGTAAATTGAAGCAATTTATGTTTTGGCTTTATACAATAAATATGTATACCTATAAATTTTCCTCCATATTTGGCAATTGGACATATTGTTTATTTTACAATTTGTTCTATATAAAAAGGTACCAAATTTTGTTAAAAAAATGTGTGAGGTTTTGTGGTAATTAAATGTTGCGTGTTTTTTAGAACTCGAGTCATCATTTTCAAAGTTAGTTGGCTATGGGTTATTCTGTAATCATGAAAGCAATTGTTTATGGGCAAAAACATTCCATTACATTTCAGTTGCCATAAACTCCTCCATTATAACCGAATATCATAATTTTTGTTATTCCAGGATGAGAGTACTTGAGTGAGAAGTAATATTGAAGTAACTTGAATTACATTGGAAACCCATTTTCATGATCAAATCAATCTTCTTTTTGTTATCAAGGAAGCTAAGTCTTACCGAATTAAGAAAATATGTAAATTATAATTATATGGAGTCCTAAAGTTTACCGTTAACTCTTAAAAATAACATGTTATCAATAATATTTTTCTTACAGAACACTCTTGGATTAGGGAGTAGTGTTAATTTATGAAAATGGGCAGATTCAATTTCAGTCCAACTTTTTAAGGAGCACAAATCTTGGTATTAGCCCCTTGATTGGCCCTTCTTCACCAAAAATTACTTTTTCAGCACTTAGTGGTTGGTTTTTAACCTATTTTTAAAGTAATAGGAAAAACTCTCAAATGTCGTGATCATTAAAACCTTTTTACACTTAAAACATTATATTTTAATTAGATACCAAAATACCCTAATTTCAGTTTCCAATACCATCTTTATGGACCATTCTGATTCCTTATTATGTATAAAGGAATTACATAATCATTTCACAAAATAATTTACTTTGTTAACGTTTAACATTATGTTGTTTAGGGCCAGGCAAGAAAATACATAAATATAGCAATCATAGTTAAGATTCTGAATATTTATTAACAATTTATTCAAGGTTGGCGAATATATACGGCCACACTACTTAATGGTCTTTCACTTTCAATGGATGAAGGTGGATATAGTATGTATTAACATGTAATTTCCTAGGACTTCTTTGTTTTTGTGAAATATGTGTTTTATAAGTCAAAATTATCAAGCCAAGAAAAATGAAGACTAATATGTATCAATTTAACTCAAATTGAATTGTATCCATAAATTGCTGATTTTAAATATACTTTCACTTTTCTCAAAAATATTGGAGGAATTTTTTTATATGTATGGATGTGCCCACAGCTCCTGCCCCAAAGTTATTAACAATTGCTTCTTTCTCAGATTAGATGAAGACTGATTATTATAGAAGGGTTTCAAATTTGAATTTGTGTAATATTTGGAGATATTATGTATTTTACTCCGTAAAAACATAAAAACATCGTTTTTCATATAATTCTGACCACTGTATGATGGATCTCTTAGAGAACCATATTAAATATACAACAACTCGTGGTTTTTTATCACATAGATCAAGGAAGTCTATAGCTAACTACAGATTTTCTTGCATAGATATAATATAAAATATCAGCTGACGGTTGAATGTCCTTGTCTTTACCTATTGAGTATCTAGTTATTTTATAGGTCGGTGACATAGATATATAATTAGGGCTGGGCCTCGAGCGCGTGTATGTAAAAAACGGGAGAGAGACATACGGTACCATTGATTAAAAGTTACGGTTTTGGAGGATAGAATATCACGTGATGCCGGTATAAAAATGAGAATCTTATTTCATATTACACTAGAAGAGTGAATATAAAAAGTTAGTTAAAATTTTCAAATTCAGGAATATTTACTTCGTGAAAATCATGACAAAAACTTCCAAATTTCTATATTATGGATTTATTAACAAATATTAATAAAAGTCGCTAATATGATATTTAATCAATGAGTAGTCAAAAACTTATGATTTTCACTTATCCCCTAGCAGTAGATTACAAGTAAATTTAGGCATTCAATCTCCAGCCTCTCCAGTTGTTTAAGGAATTCTGATATTGGGGCTGGCTAAACAATGCATCCTCCCTAGAACACCTTCAGGACAAACTGCCGCAGGATACCTAATCCGGCAAACTATTGCAAGGGCACCAAAAGTTAAAGTTATTTTTACATTTGCTCGTACTAATTGTATGTTTTATATTACTTGTTGTGTCTTGACGAGGTCGAAATACACAAACTATTCAATACCGGGAATCCAGGACGACCGAGAGAAACAAGAAGAATGCGTAGACTAAAATGAGTTATTTATAAACAAGTATATTACAGACATCATTGTTATTCGGCACTACTCTGATAAATACTTGAGAGTTACAGCTATTTATACTATTTAGATAGAAGCTAAAACACTACTTTAGATATACACATATTAAATAGTAATAAGAAGTGTGGAAGAAGGAAGGAAAGAAGGACATTTGTAGTGTCTTAATACACTACATGAGTATTTTCAAAAGGAGTGAAATTTGTCCATACATTTTAAGAATATTGGAGCATTATTATTCATTATGTAATATTTGTGATTAATCACTAATTATTACATTGCAAAAAGAAAAATAGCTGTAAAGACAACAACGACTCTAGCGGAGAAAAGGTGCAAGGAGGGTCACATTCCATCAAACAAACATTCATAAGTTGTCTTTGATGCGCCAGATTATTTTAATGCTTTAATCCGGTGGAAGATTGAAAGACGGTCATAATTTTTGAAGAACAGAGGAATAGGAGATAATTCAATATTTATAATTCTATTGATATACTCATTAATATTTCGTATCGTTTGTTTATGGGTTTTTGTTTTCAAATTAATGGTGAAACATACATAGTACGCCACTTATAGACCATATATAAGTGTGGAAACAGGGAAGGAATCCCTGTTGAACTGAACCTTAACATTCTTGAAATTGTAAGAATTACCATTTTGATATTTTAACATTTCCAGAGTTTACACGATTTTCATCATTATGGCTCTATAGTACTTACTCCAGAAAACTTAATGCATAAGCTAGGGTTTTAAATTTTGAAATTGTTTATTTTTCAAGAGTCTTATTGAAAATGGTATTTTGTACCTCTTCATTATACATACGTCTGCATTGCTTGATTAAATCAATTGTGTTATGTATTTTTATTCTATGTATGAATCCATCCATTCCAAAATTGTATTTCATTCATCAACAAATAACAAACAAAAAAATTATCCCTAACTTAAGGTATCAAACTTGGATTCAAGCTTGATTTTAAATATATTTTTAATATCCTTGAAGGAAAATGTCTGTAATACACATAGGTCTAAT
>NW_027290515.1:0-526 GCF_016086655.4 Lepeophtheirus salmonis | reverse complement strand
TTTGGGTAAAGGAAGGAATGTTAGAACAGATAACTTCTTTATGGGATTGTCTCTTATAAATGAATTTCAAAAAAATTGGAGGAGTATTTTAAAAGCCATGAATCGTGCTCTGAAACAAATACCTCCTGAAATAAAAACTACAGGAATGATTAAATTCAAGCAAAATTTTGTAAATAGTATCAAAAAATTGGCTTCTCATTAAGGAAAAAAAGAACAAAAATGCTTTAATTTTGAGCTCTGCTTATTTTGTTTGTAAAAGTTTTAGATGGACAAAAAAGGTTACTCGAAACAATTTAGTATTATAATGACACGATGTATGAAGAAGATAATCTAGATCAAATTGCAAGACCTCATTCCAACAAAATGTCTTCTTGTCAATGACCTCGACAAGTTTTTTTATAATATTTTTGATTTTGCTTTCATAAATGCTGTTATCTTGTACAGAGAAGTGACTGGTAAAATATTCTTTTCAATTTAAGCAATCTCTAACATTTATAAATATTAAAAAATGAATGGGTGTCATTTT
>NW_027290514.1:0-1520 GCF_016086655.4 Lepeophtheirus salmonis | reverse complement strand
ATAATAATGACAACTGCTAAGGAAAAGAAAATCCATTCTTCCAACTACCAATTAAAAAAAACAAAAAAAAACTAGCCAACTAAAAAATATTCCAATATAATAATATGTTAATCTATGTTAATAGTTAGTGATGTAAATCTTGTGTATTTTGTAGCTGCCCCGTTGTATGGAATTCGTAATCTTTGAAATGATTTTTTTTCTCAACTGCAAGGTCTTTATTTATAAATATTTAGATGTACAAAAATATACACATAAAAGGAAACTAGTGTTTGTATAGAAAACATCATTTAACATTTTAGTTAAAAATTAATTTCCTTCTAAAAGACCTAAAAACTCAAGAAAACAATCAAACTAAAAAATACGACGCTTTACATAATCACGTAATATACATAATCAAATACTGTTACTGTACTTAACAAAAAAAAACCACAAAACAACCCAAATAAATAAAACAGGAAAAGAAAAATCCAACTCAATCCGTATTTTCTTTCATATACTTCTTAAATCTTATTTTCTTATTTGTTTTCTTTTAATACTTTCAAATATGAGTCTTTGAAGTTTAAAATGTAGTGATTCATGTCATAATATACGTAAATATGTTCGTCCGTGATATTCTTTTAATTATAATTTAAAATTTTATTACCGTCTGTATTTTCTATATTTATGTTAATTAAAATAGTATATTTGGAAAAAAAATACAAACAAAAGAAATCCTTTATAATTTTTTTGAGTGGACAGGAAACCTCGCTTTATATTCTTCCACCGTCTTTACAATAGAGAAAAAACAACTTATCAACCTATTCGATATCTGAAATTGTGAGTTGAATATTCGACCGTCAAAAATACTTTTCAGAGAACACATAATCCTTCTCTCCCAAGTTTGAGGAAAATCTAGGATCCTTATATATTCTTTACTTAAAAGACATGCAACAGGAGATTTCCAAACTTCAAAATTAAATTTGAAATACCAAGGAGTCGGTCGAAGATGCCACATTGCTGATCTCTGAAAAAGGTAATAGAATCTTCTACGTTCATAATCGATTCGTGATCCATATCATGAAATGTAAAAACGTCCTGGTTGATGGCAATCTTTTCCAGCTCTAGCGGCTGATTTAGGAGATTCTTAAATAATTGCTTCTTGTTTGCATTCTGGCGGTTAGTAAATAATGGCTTCTTATTTGCATTTTGGCGGATGGCATCAATTGATACTATTGGATCCAAGCACAGGTGATTTACTACAAATAATTTTTTGTGCAGCTACCCAGCTCATAGAAAACAATGCCACTCTATCTATAGAATATTACGTACTAAACATCAACATCTTATAGATGGATGACTCTGTGATGAATCTCCTCCACTTCAAGTGAGGCATAGACGTGATGTCTGTAAAAATCTTTATATAAGTTTTTGGTAAATATTTGATAGTTGTAATATGTGCTCCACCAAGTTGAGATCGAGATCTTTTCAGGACAGACATGTATCTCTGATGAAATAATCTATTTAACCACTCTTACTCTTCC
>NW_027290513.1:0-540 GCF_016086655.4 Lepeophtheirus salmonis | reverse complement strand
ACATGAAAGGGAGATCGCATTAACCAGTTAATGCATCTTGGATTGCTGCAATTCAAATATACGCTTATTGCTGCAATTTAAATGAACACTTATATGAATTTAATATGTGCAATAAAGCCAAATTGTGACATTGTATTACTAAATTGACATATTTCTTTGGTAATATTTCGAAGTATCTATGTCCCATAAGCATTGGATATTACGCAGGATACTGATTTATTTGCTGGAACAGTAGTTTTAAAGTTGCAATGTAGTTGGTGTATGTATTATGTGATCTTTACTTTAAGAAAGTTAGAGTATGTTAGTTGACTGACATGGGGCTGAACAGGGTTTGATTTACAAAGGTTATTATAATAAACCTTTTATTTGTGATATAAGAAAAAACATCAACAAAAAAATAAAAAAATATATAAATCATAAACTTGTTTTAGCTACATATTAAGAGGATTGTTACGTAGAAATTGTTGATTGTTTACTGTTACTAATTATTTGCTAAATTTGCAATTTTTTAAACTGTGTTCTAAGCATGCGTAACTGTGG
>NW_027290512.1:0-1108 GCF_016086655.4 Lepeophtheirus salmonis | reverse complement strand
TGGCGGATAAGTTTCATTAATAGTTTCATATATACGACTCCATTTTTATATTTTGGATAAAAATTTTATGTACGGATTAAAGATAAACAGAAAATCTCTGCTTTATTAATATAGATTCAAACACAACAATAATGATTTTCCTATACGAATACTAATTTAAATGTAAAAGGGCTGTTCTTATAGTAGGACTCATTTTATCTCCCCAAAATCATATAACAGGTAGTTGATGTTAACAAGCGTCTTAATTCAGTATTACCAAATGTATCACTCCCACTTTCTTTTCATACTCTACAATATCCCATCCTTTAAAATGGGCTACATTAAAGTATTTAAGTGAAATTTACATAATGTTTGAAATTGAAAAGTTATGAGTCGAATACAAAAATTCCTTCCTATTGACTCACTCACACTAAATTAGAAACTTAGTTAGGGAATGTACTGTTTTTTTATTCCAATTCTAAGACTATGGACTCGTAATGAAAGGAAAAAAGTTTTTTTTTTTTTAATATAAAGAAAATATCAGTTGATTAATTTATCTTCTATATTATCAATTATTGAACTTCAAAAACAAACAAATCATCAATTGAGAACACATAATTTGATTATTTACCATTAATTATGTACTTACGAAATACTATTATTTAAAATTGATTGAAATATTCCAAACAAATTATCAACTTATATATAACTCCACTATTACATTATTCATAGAAACAAATTTGACAAATTCAAGTAAATACTTGTGCGTCGTTTTCAGGGCTGCCATGTAAATAAGACGTATAAAAACGATAAAAATCCTTTTTGATTAAGTAGACGATCGAAAACACCATCTATAACAAGAACAAAAAAGACAGAAAAGAGCACATAGTCATCAAATGAATATGACAACACTGTTTTACTTGTTAAATCATCTTAAATCTGGAAAATATCTTCATGATAGAATCTCCTAGATTAGTGGTCCCTTCAGGATAAGCACTTGATCAATGTACGATGTGTTTTTACATATTCAAGCAAAAATACTTAACTATCCGTACATCTGTTAATTGTGTTATTCAGATTCAGCTAGATTAATACGCCGTTTTGATTAAAGTAATTCATACTATTAAAA
>NW_027290511.1:0-580 GCF_016086655.4 Lepeophtheirus salmonis | reverse complement strand
TTTTCTTTATTTTTAATTACCCGCGTGCAAAGGGAAAAGTATTGTACACCACCATCAATCTGTTTTCTTTCTCTTTCAACCCGATATAAAGGAATAATCAAGTTAATTTCTCAATTTTGTTTTTTAATTTATTTTTCATTTGCAATGAGATAATGATTGCCCTTAACCTGACATTTATTTTCTCTTATATATTCCTGTTTCTCGTTTATAACATTATAATTATTATACTATTATCTAAATAGTAGAATAGAAAAATTTGCAACATCAAAATAATTATAAATAAAAAGATTATAAACGGATATTATATTGTTTAAAAATAATATTCCGACACCGGGAATCGAACCCGGGCCTGCTGGGTGAGAGCCAGCTATCCTAACCCCTAGACCATGCCGGATTTCTTAAAAATATCTTAATTTATTATTTTTAAACTTTACATTTTATTAACATAGGAATGAAAATTACAAATTGTTATAAATCGATGACTTGTATAAAGCCTCCGTGGCGCAATTGGCTAGCGCGTTCGGCTGTTAACCGAAAGGTTGGTGGTTCGAGCCCACCCGGGGGCGGATTTATTTTGTTG
>NW_027290510.1:0-810 GCF_016086655.4 Lepeophtheirus salmonis | reverse complement strand
TGAAGAACGACTTGTAACTGTTCCGCTATTTTGGCGATCCTAATAGCGTTCAGCCATTATTTCTGATCCATTCCATGTTCCAATCATAAGATAGTACCATATACACTGTACAATAGCAAATTATGACTTCCACTTTGATGTTTGTCGAAGGCCTCATTTGAAAACTAGGTTTCAAGATTTTTTAATTCAATAGTTGGGTAGTTTAAATACCCTACAACTTACTAAAATCGGTTCATTCATTGTTGAGTTGGAGGCCAAAAGATAAAGAATAGCCGGTTTGATACAAACTTATCGATTTAAACCCCTCCCAATAGTTAGTTGCAATATCTAAATTATCCACACTTTCTTTAGTATTTTAGAAATTGTCACTTTAAAGGATTGACATCATGATTGACAGGATAATTTTGTATCAACTGATAACCAGATTTAATAGTTAGGCATATCCTCACATATATTTGTGATATTTTTTTTTATTTTAAGCCAATATTTAAGACAGTATTATTTATTATATTAGGCATATTTTCGTTTAAGCTTCTGTTTCTTTGTCATAGAAACATTTACAACAGTGTCTCTTACATTTACGATATTCTGTAATATACTTCATCATGTAAATAGGAGAATATTTTTATTCCGAGGGATACCAACTTTTACTATTTTGTTATTTCAATTTATAAGATTCCTTCTTTCACTTGGCAGAGTTTTCAACCATATTACAAGGGGCGCTTTGAGCTAAGAAACGTGATTTGTGGACTTTAAACTGATTACGGTCACAGCAATTTACTTGTACAACCTGAGGGCCTTGGTGTATTG
>NW_027290509.1:0-982 GCF_016086655.4 Lepeophtheirus salmonis | reverse complement strand
AGGAAGAATTTGAATTCATTATAGTTCACAAATTTTCTAAATATCAACATTAGGATTGTATTTTAAAATATCAAGAGGACTTTCTAAAAGAGTCATCATATTTAATTCTTCCACCAAAAAGCCAATATGAGCCTAATTAAGAGTCGTTACTTTAAAGAAGGATTAAACAAATTCAATTTTACTCAGACTCTGGCTTTTTTGTTCCCCAAATCAGACATTTATTCGTCGAGGGACATGGCACAACCCTCCTAATTATAAATTATATACCCATTAGTTATAAAAGTGAACTTAGTTGAGTCCTATAATTTATAAGTCAGCTGTTATAATTTTAATAATTGTGACAATAGATATACAAAAGCCTAAATTTTTTAGAATATATATTACTGGAATATTCCAGGGGAAAAATTGAATCGTTTATATGTTATTTATATATGAGTTAATCAATTATTTTGAATTTGAAACATTTTTATACTTGTTTTAATCCTCTTACATCTTAATTATTAATCATGTTATTAGTTAAAAACTCATGAAGAGTTTAAATTTTTTCCCCGTAATATAATAATATAAAAAGACCAAAAAATAGTTTTAGAGATTTGTTTTGGTTTGATAAATATTATGAATTAAAATTTATTTGAATAAAACATACATGTGTGTGCGTCTAAAACTGAACACTCTGAAATTCTTAAAAATAGTTAAATAATTCTGTAGTTTTTAAAGTGGTCGACAAATTAATTTATTTAACATGAAAGATGAGAGTCTTAGACACATGTCTATTCAATATGGCCGCCCATGTTCCCACTACCAACTCCAGCCTGGCCTGGAACTTGTTGCAAGACTTGGCGATGAAGCTCTGGTCGATGTTGGCTCAGGCATTCTTGAGGGAAGACTTTAGCTGGTCCTTGGACGTGTATTGGACTCCCGACAGCATCCCCTTGAAACACCCAAACACTGCAAAGTCAAGCGGCGAACAAGTGAGGCCTTT
>NW_027290508.1:0-567 GCF_016086655.4 Lepeophtheirus salmonis | reverse complement strand
GTGTATTAGACTCAATATCCAGACAAAGAGCTTGAGATGTGTAAAGACCGAGACGAGACCAAATCCATCAAAATACAGATTACAGAGCAGTCTCAAGACAAAGGCTAGTCTCGAGAACCACAACACTATTCCATGATATATAAGTTTCTACAAATTGATCAGGTCACAATTTTTTATTTATTTTTGTTACGATATAGCAATATAAAGATCCGGACCAATTGCAATACTGCATGGACTGTTAATTTTTCCTATTCTACCCTTCTTTGCAATAACGGTGTGCCCCCATACAAGACACCCATGGGTGATGATGGGTCTGATCATGGCTTTCTAGAGCCGATATGAAGTAACCCCCACATTTGCCCTGTGACAGCGCCATGTTACATATAAGGAATCACATTGCAGCTTTTTCTTTCAGGTGTTCAGTCCAAATGAGTTCCTGAGCAATCATTACACGTAAGTATTTCATTTTTGTTGCATATTTCATAACTTTTCCATCCATATATAATTGTGGATATTGGACCCTATCAGCTCGCACAAAGTCTATGTCAATGTTGGTTTCTCGCAATG
>NW_027290507.1:0-2710 GCF_016086655.4 Lepeophtheirus salmonis | reverse complement strand
ACCCAAGAAGTGCTTTGGTTGAATTACGTTATTCTTTATCTCTTTGGATTATATGTAGCTGGATATGCTTAACTATTTGGGATATATATATATTACTTCTTGGATATATATATATATATATTCTATGGATATATATATATATATGGATATATATATATATATGCTTCTTGGATATATATATATATATATATGTATATATATATATATATATATATGCTTCTTGGATATATATATATATATAGCTACTGGATATATATATATATATATGTGATATATATATATATATACTATGGATATATATATATATATACTATTGGATATATATATATATATACTATGGATATATATATATATGTATTATATATATATATATGTATGGATATATATATATATATATACTATGGATATATATATATATATATATTCTTGGATATATATATATATGCTATGGATATGTATATATATATACTATGTTGGATATATATATATATATATATATGGATATATATATATATATATATCTATGGATATATATATCTTCTTGGATATATATATATATATATATATATATATATATATATATATATATATAGCTAGCGGATATATATATATATATAACTAACGGATATATATATATATAGCTATAATATATATGCTATATATATATATATATATCTTCTGTCTATATTTATACTAGCTTGGATATATATATATATATATTCTTGGATATATAATATGCTATGGATATATATATATATATATATCTTGGATATATATATATATATATATATGTATATATATATATATATATATGCTTGGATATATATATATATATCTATGGATATATATATATATATATCTTGGATATATATATATATATATATATATGGATATATATATATATATATACTATGGATATATATATATATATATATATCTATGGATATATATATATATATATGGATATATATATATATATGGATATATATATATATATATACTGGATATATATATATATATACTATGGATATATATATATATACTATGGATATATATATATATATATATATATGGATATATATATATATATATACTATTGGATATATATATATATACTATGGATATATATATATATACTATGGATATATATATATATATATGGATATATATATATATATATATCTATGGATATATATATATATATATGGATATATATATATATATATATGTGGATATATATATATATGTCTATGGATATATATATATGCTATGGATATATATATATATATATCTATGGATATATATATATATATGCTATCTTGGATATATATATATATATATATATATGGATATATATATATATATATATATATCTTGGATATATATATATATATATATATATAGATATATATATATAGCTATGGATATATATATATATATATGGATATATATATATATATATATATGCTGATATATATATATATATATATGCTACTATGGATATATATATATATACTATGGATATATATATATATATATCTTGGATATATATATATATATATATCTTGGATATATATATATATATACTATGGATATATATATATATATATATATATATATATCTATGGATATATATATAGTATATATATATATATGTATGGATATATATATATATATATTCTTGGATATATATATATATAGCTATATATATATATATATGTGGTGGATATATATATATATATATATTCTTGGATATATATATATATATATATCTTGGATATATATATATATATAGCTAGGGATATATATATATATATATATATATATATATATATATATATATATATATATATATATATATATATATATATATATATATATATATATATATATATATATATATATATATATATATATATATATTCTTGGATAGCTATGTCATATATATTTCTTGGGATATATATATATATATATAGCCTAGCAGATATATATATATATATATTCTTGGATATATATATATATATACTATGGATATATATATATATATATATATACTTGGATATATATATATATATATCTATGGATATATATATATATATATTCTTGGATATATATATATATATATCTATGGATATATATATATATATATATATATATATATATATATATATAGCTATGGATATATATATATATACTTCTTGGATATATATATATATATATACTATGGATATATATATATATATCTTGGATATATATATATACTATGGATATATATATATATATATACTTGGATATATATATATATATATATGCTATGGATATATATATATATATGGATATATATATATATATATATATGCTATGGATATATATATATATATATATCTATGGATATATATATATATATATGGATATATATATATATATATATATATACTAGTGGATATATATATATATATACTTGGATATATATATATATATATCTATGGATATATATATATATATATATTCTTGGATATATATATATATATACTATGGATATATATATATATATACTATGGATATATATATATATATACTATGGATATATATATATATACTATGGATATATATATATATATACTTGGATATATATATATATATTCTATGGATATATATATATATATATATCTATGGATATATATATATATATGCTTCTTGGATATATATA
>NW_027290506.1:0-3059 GCF_016086655.4 Lepeophtheirus salmonis | reverse complement strand
AAAATATAAACAAGGACATTTGCTAGAATTACTCCAATGTCGATCTCCAATTCCACTCTGAGTCCAACAAGGACTTACAATTATAATTCAACAACAAATCCTCAGGGTTGCATTCCCTCTTTTATGAGCACACACGGACGTGGGTTGAACATAATTGAATCTATTTAGGAAAGGATGTTTTCTACTCAGAAATTAAATAATCATGTCAACTCTTAAGAAAAAGAAAATTCCTTCTTTATACTATAAATTACACAAATTAACGGCCCAGCTAAAAACAAAATGGATTTAAATCATTGATCATTTATACTGCAATTTGTTCTAAACAAGGAGTTTGTACAATAAAAATTTGCATATTATATATTTATAGTTTTAGTTTAGAATTTTAACATGAAAAAACTAAAATTAAATAACTCAAGAATAAAAATTCGTTATCTTTGAGATAGTCTGTTCGCGCTAGTATATATATAAATCATTAAAGAAAGTATTTGTGAGAGTAACTCTTCTCCCAATATCACTTATATATATATATATATATATACTTAGATATATACACGCACGATAGATGTGGTAACCTGTCTTTAGACCAGTCAAGGATTTCCATATTGAACCCCTGCACTTACATATAGATAGTGTAATTTTTCTTTCATGGCAAATTTCAGTGGAGCAATTTTCTATTGATGGTAATTTTCCTACGGGCAGTTTTCTGATGGTAATATTCCAGAAAAAACTGAGCTCCTTGGTTTAGTATCATACCATTGTCTCTTACGCCGACATTATCACCTTAGGTGCCATGCAGTAAGCGCACTATGTCATGGGTTTGGTTTAAGAGACGAAGAACCTCCTTCATCTGATTTATTAATTTCCTAATTATGATTCAGCGGACACAGCTTTTGGAGAATTTTTGACCTTTTCAAGGACGTTCCGTCTGCAACCTTCCAGTTTCTTAATGAATACTGATATCGGGCGTTGCCTGAACTATGCAACATCCCTAGAACACGTTCAGGACGGGCTGGAGAAGGAGATCTACAGTTAATTTTACATGTGCCCGTACTGACTTTTTATATTATGTGCAGCAATAAATGTTTTAATTAATATTTTTCATGTTATTGTCGATTGCCCGTTGTTTTCCTTTTTACTTGAATTTGTTTATCTAAATTTAATACATTCAAGGCAAAAATTTTGTTCGGCTTGCCTAAAAAGCAAATTCGAAAAAGCTCTGAAAATTGTTTTCAATGCGTGTTCCAATTTTTTGGGTCGGAACCTATGTAACGATTTTCTCCCCACTTCTGCTCCATGAGTTGTACAACACATTAAACCTCATATGACGTAATCGTAGGGGGATATTCTCCATTTTGAAACTCAACTGACATCCTCAACAATTCATCTATAGAGCTTGTCTAGCCCAAATTTTAAATGAGAGCGATCAAAACCAAATATTTCTTTGAGACTGGGTCGAGACCAAACTTTTTTAAAGGACCGAATGAGTTTGCTCAAAAACTTAACATCCCCAGACTTGTCTAGGATTTCAGACCTAACCCCAATACTAGTGACTCCGTTATGTTCTTGACTCAAAGATTAAAATTTTTAAAATTCCATAGCTAGTCACAAAAAATTTAAAAAATTATATTTTTGGGAAAAAAAATTCAAAAATCCACAGCAAAACACAAAAATTTTCATAATCAATAGCCATTCAGAGAAAATTATTATTTGTAAATAAAAACATTCAAAATTTCAGAGCTGTTCACCAAAAAATTAAATTTGAAGTATTGAATTTTTATAAATTGTTTTTAAAGAAATATTTTTTTTGAAATTTGGATATTGGGGGGGGGGCTACATCCCTACAGCCAAACCTCCTGTGGGCGCCTCAGTACGCATTTGTAACGTTAATTTCTCCTTAAATGCAGGTATATATACTAATGTTTGACTTCGGTCAGGAAACCCTAGAGTGAATTTATTTTAGACGTGGTCTAGACCGAACTTCTTAAATATCGAAATAAGTTCGATTCACTAAAAATGATAACGGTCTCAGACCGGTTTATTATTTTCAGAATGAAATCAAACACAATATTATACCAAGGATACTTAAATGGCAACTTACTGTTCGAACCGGACCTTCTCAGTATTGTAGTTGGAATTCAGTTTCAGATTTCCAGCCTTATTCATACATGGCTCAACGTTCGTTAAAATTAGCTACTAGACAATACAGCTAGTCATTATTTTTTTACTAACTACAAAACTACAAATATTGGATCACTTTTAGACTACTACAGGACGAGTGTAGAGGCATTTTTGTTTTTAATAGGCTATGTTTTGGGAGAATACATAGAAAGTAATATATTTTACTTACAAATCACCCATAATACAGGGTGTCCACGATAAATTGGAACTACTTTAAACTTCATCCAGATCCATAATGTGGATATTTGGGGTTAAATCATACTAATATAAAAGGTTGCGTGAACAATACACTATAACTTCCACCACAATTGTTTTGACAACAAACAATAGTCATCATGAAACAAGGAAGGAGAGATGCCATCCTCGAATTATCTATCTACAAGCTTCTTAACTACCCCAACACCACGGTGTACCGGGTCTTCAATGCCTGGGAGATTGAGGGGAAAGTCTGCTGCAAGACCCAAACATGAAAGTGCCCGAATCCGCACTCCCACTTCCTTTGAAGGCCCCGGAAGTCCATCAAGGCTTCATCCAGAAACTTCCTTTGTCCAGGTTGGCCAAGAACCGTGGAGTGAGCAAGCAACTAGTCTCCAAAATTGGTGAGTGAGGACCTCAGGTACAGGTCATACTGAATGGGCAAACAACACATCTTCACGGCATCCATGAAGGCAACCAGGCTCACCAAAGTGTGCGTCTCCTCAATGACCTGAAGAGCCATGGAGGAAGAATCATCTTCTTCTCCGACGCGAAGAACTGGACTGTTGACAGAAGCTACAACGTCCAGAATGACAGGTCGCTTGCCAAGGAGAGAAAGAGGTCCCTGTGGTCTTCACCACAAAGTTTGCTGGGCTCCATTACGAGGGAGAGGAATGCTGTCGATT
>NW_027290505.1:0-3686 GCF_016086655.4 Lepeophtheirus salmonis | reverse complement strand
AATTTATTTACAATTAGACTAAATTTTTAACTGATATTTTTTATTGCGTGTTAATATCACCTTTATATATTTAAAAATATATTTAACAAATTAATCATGCAAAACATAATTAAATAATACCTAAAGATATTTAACCATCAAAATTTAAATATTTTATTATTAAAAAGACAAATAAAAAATAATAATTAATTTCTAAAACAGACAAACATACTCTAATTCTTTGAATTTATAAATAATATTAAGTATTAAGACAAATAAGGAGATTTTTTAGTGAAATTAAAATATAATAAATCTTAAATCTAAATTTTAATATATTTTTAAAGGTTTTTTCAAAAAAATGACTTCTAATAAGAAATGAGTAAAAATCCTTCCAACATTGTCAAAATATTAATAGCAAAAAAGATAAAGATTTTAATAAATAATAAGAGAATATGAAAAATAAAATTAATTATATATCTCAGTTAACTTTATAAGTTATTTGAAAATTTAAGATTTACTACTATAATATCAGAATCATCCTTAATTTAATATCAATTGATAGAAAAAATAAAAATATTATTTTATAACTAAAAAATAGCAATGAATTTAAAAAAATAAATTTTTAATTATTTTAGCAATAGAAAAAATATCCAATACATCCTACTACATCAATTATAAACAACTTAATAATAGAAAAAATTATCATTGATTCATTCTTTTTTATGTTTTTTTTCTTTCATTGGATGATGTAGGATTATTACCACTAGATAGTTTATGGTTTGTACCTTCTAAAGAACCTTTAGATTCTGTTTTTTTTTTGGTTCATTTTCAATGATAGGAAATAAAGATTCGTAATTTTTATTTCTAGGAATAGGTTCAATTGTATCATTTTCAGAACTAAAAGAAAACGCCTCTTTTGATATTAAAATATATATTTTATTATTATTTACATATATCATGGCTATTAAAATAGCATTTTTATTTAATTCAAAAAATAGTTTTTGTATTTTTTTCATATCAAATTCAATAAATTTTTTATCATCTTTTAGTATTATAGAATAACAATCATCACATCTATAAAGACAAAATTCATCTTTTATTACACTTGAATCGTTTTCAAACCCAATAAAACAGAAAATATTATTCTCTTGAATTTCTTCTCCATCATAAATTTTTGAAATTGTTAAAGTTTTTAACTTCGAATCATAATGTGTTGTTAATGTTCCTAATTCGATCATTTCACCAGTTTTTTCTGTAGAAGAATTAGCATTTTTTAGATCAAACGATTTTAATAATTCTATTTCTTTACTTCTTTTTGCAATTTTTATCTTATTTTCCTTTTTATCCAAATAAAATGCTTCTTTTGAAAGTAATCTTTTTATTTCTCCTTTATCATTATAATAAACGACTTTTAATAACATTTCCTCTTTATCTTCTCTACCATTCTTAAGTTTTATGTCATCTTTTTTTATTTCAATGTAGTTTTTGTTCTTTTCTATGTTAAAATTATTTATATTTTTAGAATTAAAACTATTGGAAATAAAAGACATATAGAGAATTTTTCCATCTTTAATATTTTGAAGACCTTCTAGTTTATTTATTTTAATAGTTTGTTCATCTTCATTAAAAATCATTTCAAGATCATCATCAAAATAACATATTGAATATTTAAATTCCTGAAGAATATTTTCTTTTATTAATGTTTTAAACTCCATTGTTTGTTTTTCGATATCGTTTAGATTTGATAATTGATTAACATCTTGATTTATCACTACTGCTATAAAAGTTTTAAAGAGAAAAGCAAATTGAACTAAATTGGAAAATTTCATATTTTTTAGAAAATTTTTTAAATTTAAAATTAATTTTCTTAAAAATAGGAGTCTACATTTTATTTTTAAATATTAAAAAACATGTTAATATTCATAATATTCAATATTTTAAAAATTTTGAATTTCTAAATTTTTTTATTTTATAAAAATAGGAGTTGTGATATTATCCTTTATTTTTTAAAATATTTTTATATTTATAATATTTTGCAGTTTTAAAACGTTTTTCTGCTTTTTAAAGTATTTTCAATATTTTCAAGATTTTCAAATTTTTTTTTATTTTTATAAATTTTTCTAGGAGAGAGGAGGATTTTATTTTGTCATTTTATTAGTTTGAAACTAAATTCTCTTATTTTTATAAATATTTAGAGTGAAACTAAATCTATAATAAATTGATGTAGTAATTACATCATTTAAATTAAAATTTAAGAAATATATTTTGATTATGAAAATAAATTTTTATTTCTTAAAAATTTTACAAATTTTTAAAAAAATATTGTTGAAGAATATTTGTATTTGAATAACATAACAACTAAAAATTTAAAGTCTAGACATCTTGGATGGCATATCAAAATAAAAAGATATAATTAAACATTAACTGGATTCTAAAATAATAAGTCAATAATCTATGAGGTTAATTAAAAATAAGTATGCTTTGATAAATTAACCTAAGCGTATATTAAAACATATAAGTATATATAAGGAAAAGAATAGTATTTATTTTGATTTTTTAGAATTTTATAATAGAAATATTATTGAGCCTAATAACACTATTGATATCAACAAAATATTAATTTTGAAATTGATCGTAGAGAATAAAATTAAATAATAGACCTTACCTTAATATAGGAATAATTTGAAATATTTAATTATAATGTGGTGATGATGTAATTGTTATTAAAAATTCAGATAAATAAATTAAAAGAAAAAAAACAAATTTGATGTCTTTTTGAAGTATTAATAGGTAATATTTCAGAAATTGATTTAAAAATGTCAAGGATTACAGTTTTTTAGGATTAAAATATAATCTGTATAACAAGTCAATTAAAAAATATTTAATAATTTTTATCAGATATATATTTCACAGACCATATTCAATTGCAATATCTTGTAGACTAAAGTTTATATATTCTTATAAACAAATATTAAAATTTTTAGAAAGTTAGTCAATTAATATCTAAACAACCTAAACTGATAATTTAGTTAATATTTAGATTATTAGCTCTATTTATTTAAATTAAATTACTAAATATATTATTGAGATTTAAGTAGTCTAATTGTAATATTAAAAATTATTATTTTTTAATATAAAATTAGTATACTATTAATAATCAAAACGGTATTTATCGAGTTATATGTATAACAATTTAAATAATAATACAAAATTATTCATTTATAAGTATAATAATTTTAATAAAAATCTGTAGAACTTCAAAAACACTTTTTATAAGAACTTTCCATAAATACTCTAAAAACCAATACCATCTATAATTGATTAAAAATCAGACTTAAATTAAATAAAAGAACTAATATATATTAAATATAGAAATTATTCCATATTTTGGGAATCTAAAAAAAATTAAAACTTTATTTTGTTAGTTAAAAAATGTTTTTAGAGTTCTTAATTGTTATATAAATATATGATTCAGTTTTACATTACGTTTTAAGGAAAATAATATTATTTTAAGTTTTTATAAGAAGTTTTATAAAAATATTTATAAATTAGAGGAAATTGATAAAGAATTATTTTAAAATATTATAAACATCACTAACTAATTAAAATTTGAAATAATAATTTTTCGTTATTTTATATATTTATTAAAATTTATTTAAGTTATAGAATAATTCAAACTGTTCTTCTTTAAATTAATAACATTCTTA
>NW_027290504.1:0-624 GCF_016086655.4 Lepeophtheirus salmonis | reverse complement strand
GTATTTCAGAAGAATATCAAGAGCGTATGGCGGTTTTTTGTTTCAATAAGATGGAAGTGAGAAGGACGATTGGAATTTTATCCAAACTAAAGCTAATATTTGAGCCTTGGAAAAAATGCAAGAGCTCTTGGTATGACTTGTTCTCTAATGAAGGCATTATTACGATCCCCTTGTGTGAGCTTTTGAATTTTGTCATTGTTTGGAAAAACATTTGAAAGCTATGCATTAACCATGGAGACGCATGATGTTAAAAGGTCATAAAGCTCTTCGGATTCTTATCCTCTGAGTGGAGTGTGAGCTAATGAAGACATGTTCTTCATGATAGACTCAAATTAAATTCAGAATTGTTTCTTACCGCCCTTCCTTTGCTCCCCTTTCAGAGTGAAGGAAGTGAGCTCCATAATTAATTTTATGTGAGACTAGTTTTTTTTTGAAGTTTGTTTTCCTTGGCCCTTCTATTCAGGGATTTTGATTTGGAGAGTGAGACAACTTTTAATAGCGACAAAAGAAAAAAAATAAAGTTATATAAGATTTCCATTGTGTTTGGGGTTCCTAATTTTAAAACGGTCCCCTTTTTATTCCATAAAAACCTATTAATTTGTGTATCATTCAGATGCTAAAAAA
>NW_027290503.1:0-507 GCF_016086655.4 Lepeophtheirus salmonis | reverse complement strand
GGACTCAAAGAGACTTTAAGAAGTGTATCACTTTTCTACCCTTGGCCTAAATTACGTTCTGATTTTAAAAAAATTTACTAAAG
Source organism: Lepeophtheirus salmonis (assembly GCF_016086655.4). Lineage (NCBI taxonomy): Eukaryota > Metazoa > Arthropoda > Copepoda > Siphonostomatoida > Caligidae > Lepeophtheirus > Lepeophtheirus salmonis. Next base: position 424 of record NW_027290503.1, on the reverse strand, counting down.
AATGCAGCATGGACTGCAGTAGGATATATACTCCGGCAAACTATTGCGAGGGCACCAAATGTTAAAGTTATTTTTGCATGTACCCGTACTGATTGTTTGTTTTATATGAAGTCTAGCATTAAATAAGTATGATAAAATAAAAAACACAAATAAAAAACGATTAATTATAATGAAAAATATCAAATGGAAATTTTAAAAATAGCTATACACAGAAAGTAAAACAAATTAATAATAACAAACGACACTGAATGTAATTTTAGCTTATAATCGATTATCATTTCTCAAAGATTAGGGATGTTATTAAAAAGAAATCGAATGGAGTCCAGGCGTGCCCAAAAAAGTATTATTATTGAGCAATTCGAGAGACTAACTTAGTCGTTAATACATTAGAGTACTAGCTGGAGACATTTAAAAATCGAAAATC
>NW_027290502.1:0-782 GCF_016086655.4 Lepeophtheirus salmonis | reverse complement strand
ACTCATGTGTCAAAAATACTTATTCTTCTTTTTCTTTCTTTTAACGATCTTTTTCCTCAATAGATATTTTTCAAAATCTCAAGTACCCTCTGGAGTGCCTACAGTCTACAAGTATTTCATGGGTAAGTGTACCCCCATTTGAGAACCACTGTTTTAGATGGTAAATCTATTGAGAGTGCATATTTTTACCATTATGATAAAGATGACTAATTAATTATTCATAAGTATTAATTAGCTCATAAATTTAATTTGAAAGGGCAGTTAAGGTCAATATAAATATTCTTAAATAAAATGAGGGTTCTAAATTATAGCTAAAATACTAAGGTATCCAAACTTCTACAAATTTGAATAATTACCCTATAATTGGCACACATGGGTTTAAGAAATATTGCCTGTAGATATATATAAAGTAAAATAACATATTTGGATTTTCTCTTTTTCTTGATTTGTGTTTAAGATTGCTTTTCTGTTGACATATATGATTAAGTATCCTCCCCCGCTCTTGGAAGAGTCTAACTTAAGAAAAGGAGTTTAAGCTACATTTCTGCTTCTTAAAGAATAATTTTATCTTCTTTTATACCTGTGTTGGTCGGGCTAGGCTGCATGCAGTGCTACTGAGTAGAGCTTCTTTTGGAACCAGTTAAGAAGAAGACCGAAATTCCTTTCATCTTCTTCTTTCCCTCTTGCTTCCACTGCGCCTTCTATTTTATTGAATATATATTTGGGGTACAAGTTGCGATTCGGTACAAGTTGTAACTTGTATTAAAGCAAATTGTCCATGT
>NW_027290501.1:0-2431 GCF_016086655.4 Lepeophtheirus salmonis | reverse complement strand
AACTTATAGGCTCCATGCAATTCCAGGCAATTTTCAAGTAAACACTATATTTTTATCTTTATGGTGGCAACAAGGAATCATTCAAGTTGATGGATGTCATATTTCACGTCTAAGATGAAGAATAATCACTATCTACGCAGAAAATAAAAGTATATTTAATTATATTGAAATACTGACTTAGTACTTATTAAATGGAGAGAAGAACGGCGTAGAAATAAATTTAATTCATAGTGATTTCGTACAAAGTATTCGGAAATATGGATCTGCATACAGCCATCTTTTCTGTTCCTAAGAATTCATATTTTCAATTTGGTTATGCAATACTTCTTCTGACCATCTCTTCAGCTTCATGTATATAGGAGATCATCTCTTTGTGCCTCAATCAGTGGATCTCATCTCCTTTAATTGAATCCTTTAATCCTTCATTGTGCAAATACCCCTTCACGTCAAGGGTTGTGATAGTGACTTCTAACCTCATGAATTATTGCCTCTATGGTTAAAATACATATATTCCTCCAGATTTTCTACGGATTCATCGTATACTTCTACATGATTCCCGGAAAATTTCCACATATATTAATAAACCAATTTCATCTATCAAGAATCTTGCCTATTCAATGGGTTCGGAGGTAGGTCATTTCTTTTTCCCTAACTTTTCGAATATTTCTTCTAGTGACTTTCCAATTGTAGGAAGATTAGCAGGAACATCATCATTTACGTTTCTTAATTCTTTGGATAGAATTTGCTGTGGAGTAACCATTGTTTCTTGAGCCATTCTTTTAATATTGGATGTCATAATGGTCACTTGTACGTCAGTTTACGATGGAGCGTGTGTATGATCGTTGATTTGTTCAATAAATTCATCTTTTTCATTGATCTTGATTGTTGCCTTGGTAGCCTTTTTCGTCACAATATACATTCAAACAAGTAGTCAAATCTTCTTGTAGAAATAGGGGGGTATAGTGGTAGTCCTAGGTTTTCCATCAAATTGTGGAATATGTTCAATCAAACGGACAAGAATTACCACGGACAAACAATAATGTTGGAAGAATGGCACCGTCGGTTTTCTTCACAAGTTGTTTCATGCCATCCAGTTCTCTTTAATTGTAACTATTTTAAATGATTGGTGATAATCGTGGAAATTTGATTAGTTACAAGCTACTTTTTTATTATCTCATGTTTATATTTGCTGTTAATTTAGAAAATATATAGAAAATACAATGTTAATAGAAAATAGATATGCAAAAAATTGACTTAATTTATTTTTTTGTCTTTTTATTTGAAATGGTTTATTAATTTAGACTGGTAATTTTTCGAATACCCTTCAACATTTAAGAACTATGGAATTCCATAAAACGACAGAATAATGGAATGAAGATCCAGTGAGGAACAGAGTTCTCATCATTCATCCACTGCTCCTTCATTGAAGTTCTTGAGTCTTTTTTCTCCTTAGGTCAAATTTGCTTCGTCTCCTACTCTATGAAAACTATTTCATAGATAAGTGTTCCTGATGTATGTATATAATGCAGAAATTACTTATCAGTAATTTCAATCATATTGATATCAATTATATTTGTAAGGTGGAACTTGTCATAAATGTTTTATATGGTTACTGATTTATATATTAGTAGTGAGTCTTTTTTGTGATTAAAAGAAGTTGAAGATAATTCTAGATTTGTAAAGATAATGCACCTCTCTTTTCTCGATAGTTTAGTCTACAAAGCTTATTGTATTCTCCAATTATATATATATATAGTTAGTGTATCTAGTATCAAATCATCCTATACTTATATTATTGAACTGAACAAGAACACAAAGAAAAATATAATGGAAAATACAGTGAAGAACAAATAAATCTCTCATCTTCAATTCCTTCATTGAAATTCTTGTGTTTAATCCTCCCCTAAAGTCAACTCCGCTTCAATACTACTTTAAGTAAACTCTTTCCTTGATAAGAGTCCTTTATTGTCCTTAATGACTATAACCATGAATTACTAGATATATGGATGAGCGGAAATTTTAAAATTCAACAAAACCTCAGATGCTCACTTTTATTTGTAGTCCTTCATAAATACATTGAATAATGAAGTAAATAAATAGTTGTGTTTGAATTTTTAAACAGGAATTTGCAACTAGTCTTACTTTGGAATATTTTTGGATTTATGGAAATCTATCATACCTCGAAATTAGATGCTTATTAATTATATTTTGATACTTCTCTTAATTTTGTAATAAATATAATTACACTCAAGTATAGAATCGACTTGTACTTAAAAACTAAATTTATTTAAAATAACTACATTCAAAATTTAGGAGACATAATAACGTTAATGAATTTGTATTTGACTTTGAACTTGGAAACAACATATTTGCTTTTGGAAAATGATTTATAAACTGTATTTTACAAATATTTTTTAAAATAAATTTTAAA
>NW_027290500.1:0-659 GCF_016086655.4 Lepeophtheirus salmonis | reverse complement strand
TCAATGTATCCAAACATCGCAATTCCCTGTCTTTGTTTCTATCTCCTGTAGTTAGGGCATATGAATACTTATTGACATTTTATTATGAGAGCAATTCAAAAATTAGTTCTGTTCTGGAAAAATTGGGGTAATCTTATCTTAAAATGACAACAATATAGGGTGTTTTAGGAGAGGTTCTTTTTTTTAAATAAAGATCATACTTTCAGTTATCAAATGCAATACTTTTAAACTTTTTGAATCAATTCATCTTGAAGCTATGAGCCTATTTTCATCTATTTTCTACTTTAAACAAAGTGGATTCGAGCTCAAACTATGATACAGACATTTTAAAAATGGTTTTGGACCGGTAATAAGTAGTTCCTAACCTTTTCATTCAAACCACTAAGAGATAATTCCCCGTTTGTCATCATTGCGTTGCTTGAGATGTGAGACTCCTCCGACGTAATATGAGAGTTTATTTCAAGGCTTAGAGCAGTCATACTGTTTACACAAAGCTAGCAAAATGGATACCATATCCCATCAAAAATAGAAATTAAGAAGTGCATACTGCTTAGTTTTAATTTTTTGATATTTATTGTAGTTATTCGACTATTTAGTGACGATACCCTCCTTTACTTTTGATCAAATAATGTATATATGATACGCCAAAATGATACCAC
>NW_027290499.1:0-4582 GCF_016086655.4 Lepeophtheirus salmonis | reverse complement strand
TCATTGATAAGATTAACTGTTAAATTATATAATCCTTAATAAGTATTCTCTAAATACCAACGCGACTTCTGCGGGTATCCGGTCCCCCGTTGGCTTCTTCTTTGTCACCCGTTTGATTTGTTCTAAAAATATTGTATGGTTTTGATTTCATGATTCGTTTATACATATGTTTTGAGCTGGTAGCCCTCAAGCCTTTGGGAATCTTAAAGTAGCGCTCATCTTTAAAAAGGTTGGTGACCCCTGCTCTAAATAATAATGAACAGTTGGCAACAAAGAAAAAGGATAGTTACTATATGTATCTTTCCAATTTTTTCTTTTTTCATTTGACGGTTGAGGTTGAGAGCGGATAAACAAGCTAGTCGTGACTCAAGTCCTTTATTAATGACGAGTCCTATAAACTTACTAAGTTTGGTCCTTCATGACGTCACTCAACTTTATTTATTCTTATTTCAATCAGTTCTAGTATTACTGACATTCCTAATGGCCAGTCCGAAGGACTGATAAACTGACGGTCCTAAGAGTGGAATGTACCGAATAATTTTGTGCCAACACAATGAACTTTTATGAACGTAGGTACAAGATAAATATTGCTGAAATCAGTACCAATTGATTTTTACAACCTATATCATTGCTTCCGAATCGTTCATGTAGGAAACAGTTACCCTTATTAATGTAAAATGTATATACAATGATACCATTATATTTTTTCCCCCTTCTCCTTGCACGCTTTTCTATTCTTACCAAAATTATCACCCTTACCGATACCTCAATCCCATGGTCTATAAGTATTGATTACATAAGTTGTTACTTTTCATTGCTCATCAAGCTCTGTTTTCTTTGTACAGCAAATGTGACTGACTTTTATTGAAAGACAAACTTTCAGGGAATAAACTGAAAGTCAAGTCTTTATGTCTTTATAATGCAGAAAAAAATAATAGTAGGAATTTTATTTTTCGTAATAATGAAATAGAACGAAATAACAAAAACAACGCTAGAGATCTAGAAGAGGTTATTAAAGGTATGCATTTAGTGGATCTTGGGCTTGTGTTTGAGGAGCTTGCACCAAAAAAGACTTTAATAGGGATTACTAGATCTGGTAATAAAATACTAAGTCAACTTGATTATGTTTTGTCTTCAAGTAGATTACTGAATCTTTTGGGAGAGTTTATGGTGTTCCCTTCGTTTATTTCTCCAGCTTTTACAACATTCAATAATCCATCAAAGTCTTGAAAATGCTTCTAGAAACTGAATGTGTCTCTCCTAGAAGCAGAAGGAGCTTGTAACGAGATATTTGAAATCATAAAAAAATGAACAGATTATTAGTAAATGCTGGTATAATCTCTTCATGGGATTGCCTAAGAAATATCAAAAATTGAGCAATGAAAATATTCATGCATAAAGGAAAAGAGGCAGCATTCAAAAGAAAAAAACCAGAATATAAAAAAATGGAAACACTGATAAGAATAAGGAATAAAATGGTAGTGTTGAATGTAAAAGGGAAATTCATAAATCTGGAGAAATAGCTTCCTGGAGGAAAAATGACTGCCATAAACCTTTCCTCAGGTGAAATATTGGAGGATCCAGTGAAAATATCCACAGAAATATGCAGATTTATTCAAAATTATAGTTATTCGGTCCGTAAGACATTAAAAATTACAGACCTATTTCCCTCTTAAATACCTAATATAAAATACTAACCGGAATTTAGAATAAAAGACTTTCCAGAATTCTTCCATACATTATATCAACGAATGAAATAAGATTTATAGCGTCACACCTTCTACAGAATATCCCAAAACTCGATAGAAGAGGGTATACACTTATGTGTATCATCGAAGTACGTTACAACTTTTGTCCATCTCGAAAAGGTATTCGATACTGTCTCACACAAGTTCATTGTAGAATTACCTATATACCTTTTCTATAATTGACATTCCCGGCGCTCACTCTAAGTTTGGGTTTTTGTGGAGCTCAGTAAGGAGATTTTCTATCGCTGTCCCTCTTTCTGATCGCAATGAATGTATTAAACGAGATTGTCAACTCCAACTCCAGTCTTGAAGGTGTAAAAATAAATGAAAAGTCACTGAAGTGTTTATTATACGTGGATGATTTTACCTTATTTCTAACGGGAACACAATAAAAACTCGTATATTCCATCTCTCACGTCATCAAAGTTATTCAAGATTTAAAAAAAAAAATCGTGTCTCTCCATCAACATCGTGAAGACTCAGATTTTATCTAACTGAGACGACTATTTTAAGATATATGAATTAGGAATTGAAGTTTTTAGCTGTAGTTTTTGTAATTGCTACTTTTGCCATACGGAGTTGGATACCTCGTTTAATTTATTTAAGATCTCGATAAACTTTGGGGCGAGACTTGGTTCATTGGGGCGTCTTCACGATATAAAAATAGTTGGAAGATTGAGTAAAATAAAACCAACATTTGGTCAATAAATTTCTAGTTATTTTACTATAATGCGATATTTCGGATCCAAACAAGGCTTCAAAGATTGCTTTGAATATTTTATTTGATTAAAAAAGGAATTTGTAAGTCCTCCTCTGGATAAGGCTGATATCCAAGACGTAATGTCTAAGTCACAGGATAAATAAAATAACAAATTGCCACAGAACAAGGCAAGGGATTTCTTTTGTGAGTATTCATCGAAAAAATATACATAAAGATATAGAAAAAAATGAGACTAAAGATTTACTAATAATAATTAATGCTATTTTCTTTTAATTATTTATATAATTCCTTAATTTCAGTCACGTCATCCAAAAATTCCTCAGCTTCTGTTTTAACAAAAAATCAAAAACAGTGGTTCCCAACTTTTTTGAGTTTGACCCTTAAATTATGTGGCAAAACAAAGTGCAACCCCTACACTTCTCATTGAGTGATGAATATAAAATTTGGAGAGCATTTCATGCAAATATATGACTTAAAGGCCATATAATCCTGTTAAAGTTCAACCCAGAAGGAAATAATATAAGTTATTTGACAATATTGATCAAAAATATAGATTTCAATTCTACATATACTGAAAAATTTGCGGTAAATGAGGTCAAAATTGAGACTCACAAACAAATAAAATTACAGCCTGTGGATGGGCAAATAGGTTTATAAACGTTTCAATATCTTAATTTGACGTATTCTCACTGTGCATTTAACAAAGCAGGTCTATTTATGTTTAATTTTGTACTCAGCAACTCGAAGATCATCTTCCACGTTAAGCTGCAATCTGTATTTATTTTGGATATAGATTTATACAAAAAAAAGTCCAGGTTTGAGGTGGAATCGGACCAAGTGAAAATTGAATTATGAAGATTAATCGACATCATGAGTATCATGGGTTATCAACGCCATCAGACACCCTTTTTCACACATGTCCCCTCGTTATTTGATGTTATATCGGATCGGGATAAAAAAAACCATCTATGAACTCTTCTAATCCTAAAGCATCGTTTGTTGCAACTTTTATTGGAAAAATGGACTAGAGCTCAACGATGTTTTTTAAAGTTATTATGAGCACAACGTGTGATGTGGAAGTGCTTTTCAATACTATGACTTACCAGCAAAGGGTTACCTGGCGTTGCTCCGGCCAAGGAGGGAGTAGAAAATCACATTGACAATGGTAAAAATAATTGAAAAAAAAAGAAAAAGTATTCAGAAAATACTTCTATAAACTACATGTACTGATAATTATCAGTACATGTACTGATAATTATAAAATAAATGTTTTGTTGTTGTCGAGAAAGATCCTGATAATTATAATTCTCTTTTACTATGATAATAACAATAAAGCAGGGAAATGACTAAACTTTATACTACATAAAACTAAACACACTATATCAATCAACTGCTAAGTTAGGTAATTCACAAAGTCTCAGTATAGCCCCCCCCCCCAATACATTTGGCTCTTCTAACTAGTACTCCCTGCCTAAACTTACTAAGTACTATTATTATTAATTTAAAAAATATATATTGTGTTATAAACTTCAAATAACATATATCCATTAAAAAAGTTGTCTAGATAAGAAGTCAATTTTTATTTTTGTCAATTTTTTTTGCCAAATCAAAATTTGCAAAAAAAATTTCTTTTTTCTAATTTTCCCAAAAAGTAGTTAATAGCGTTCATTGGAATTGTTTAGAGGAACACAAATCTACCAATATTTTTTTTATAATTGAAAAAAATATATATATGGAGAATAATGTCGCAATCCTTTATTGTAAGGGTTTAATATTCTATGTCTAAAATGCATTGTGGCATTTTTTCTTAGAAATTGACGTCTGATGAAAAAAAAAAAAAATGAAAAATGAAAAAATTATTCAGAAAATGGTAGATATTTCAGTTAAACATCAATTTTTATGCATGAAATTTAATTGCAAACAAATTTCCAGACAAATTTATAAAAACTTTATTTTATTAATGAATCCAATAAACTTTTGAAGTAAAAGTTGGTTATTCAACAATTTTGCTACACTTTTTATTCAATATGTCCCCCTCCATTCTGAATTACATTCGGGTGAGAAATCTTGTTCGTCTTGCCTTCCAAGACACACCAAACAGCGAAGATCTGGT
>NW_027290498.1:0-212 GCF_016086655.4 Lepeophtheirus salmonis | reverse complement strand
GAATGCAATTTGAAGCTTTTTCATGAAATTCAAGTCAAATATGGCTTAAAATGACCATATTTTTCGAAAAAACTCCCAATTTACGGAATTTTACTAGAAATTCATCTTTTAATCATCAAATATAGCACTTTGAGGACCTATAAAGGCGTTTGAGCAAAGAAATAATGCAATTTGAAGCTTTTTTCATGAAATTCAAGTCAAATATGACTTAA
>NW_027290497.1:0-19248 GCF_016086655.4 Lepeophtheirus salmonis | reverse complement strand
TTGGAATGAAGAAAGTGAGACACAACATCAATGAACGCCTATATTAAATAATGTGTTACAGCTTCTGGTTTCCATTTCAACTCATATTTTTTGAGTTGTTTTGGAGGCACTCAGAAAAGAAAGGTCTGGGCACAATGAAGAAGGGTTAACAGGCTCAAAAAGCTTCAAGGACCAGTGAATTGGTTTATTACAATCAAAGTCAAGAATCCGCCATCATATTTTTATCCAGCGTTTGATAGTATCTCAGAAGACAATCCGTTTAACAGAAATTGTAGTAAACTTTTTTTTGATAATCTAGAATATCTGATTGATGAGATTTCCTTCACTTTGTAGGAAGATATCAATGTGCAATAGGTTTGAGCAAGGTGACATAAAGAATGTTTCCACCTAGATCCACATCCTGGGAAATGAGCTAAAATGGTGCATAAATGCCGCACAGAGACTGTAGTCTGTCGATTGCAACTTCATGGAAATCTGCCCTTCTTGTGCCATTGAATGATTAAACCACACTATACGCTGCCTTTTGTCATAAAAACGAATACAAAATGTACCAATTCAACTTTAAATAATCATGACCCTAGCTCCATGAAGACATTAAATGAATGAACATATAAATATGCGCTGAAGTTTGAACGAGAAAACCGCTTAATACTGCAAAGAATCATTCTATTGAGAAACCATGTTAAATGGAGAGACTCCGGGTGTCGAAACATTATAGTGCTTATCCGTGACAAGAATGAAGGCACTACATTAAATGGTGAAATACAGTTGTACACTCATGGAATTTGCATTTATAAAAATGACGGTTGGACTATAACGTACACAGAAGAATATGATAGACTTTATGAAACTTTCAAAACACAAAGATGAATCAGAATATCCTTATTAACCAGCAATCAAAATTCGTTGAAGAAACCCATGGTTTTGAAATTTAATCATACAGCCAGAGTTACATAAACCCTCAGAAAATATGGTATGCCTTTTACTTTCTAAGAAATACACACTGAAATGACATGTATTATTTATAAAATAGATCTGAGAGTTATAACAAAGATATTACCCGTTCCTCCTTTTAACATACACACGCCCGGGCAAATATTTAATTAAAATACATGACATGTTTTATCAAAAATATTTAGCATGATAGAGCATAGGAAGGGACATCGAGCGAGTGAGAAACATTGGATGGTGCATATGGTAATTATGATAGTTACGGCTCTGGGAGAAAGAATATCACGCATTCCAAGAGGTGCAATAATAATCTCTGTATTTTTTAAACTACATTGAACAAAGACTTTATATACCATATTTCAAATTCAGAATACCGATACTGTGAATTATCGAAAAATGATACATACGGCGTACAGGATCATTAATGTTGAAAACTCTTTTAATTTTTTTTCTAGTTGAAGTCACTAATATCGATATGTTATACAAAGAGTAATCAAACACTTCTGCCGTGCAGCAAACTCAGGCACCATGCTTAAAGCAGCATAACGCATATTTGTGATATTAAGAAAAAAGGCAAAATAAAACAACAGAAATGATCAACCATTGCAAAACAAATAATAGTTCAAAATTTAATAAGAAGTTAAAACATAGAATAACAACAAATTCAACAGATGATTGAATGAAGTATTTATATTAAATATTAGAAGGATTCAACAAATTATTGTTAAAATGTAATTATATATACAAAATATAATGTACATTTTTACATAAAACGTTATGGAAATTATATAGAAATAATAACTGTTCTAATACCATCATAATTTTTTTTTACTATAAAGCAGATATACGAAAATACGGAAACTCTTCAGATATGTTCTCTAAGAGATAGGACTGAAGCTAGATATAGAAAATTGAAGAAAGATACTTATGACATGATCATCAAGAGATCTATTGATGATGAGTAGAAATTTCAATATTTCAAATATAATTAATATTTACTTTATTTAGAATTTGTACAAAGCACAGTTTTATAAAGTGATATAAACTATTTCTATTCAATTACGAAATTATAACATTATTAAGATAATTTATTAAAGTATCAAAACGTTTCTTTAAGTAAGTAAATAAGGGTAAATTTCAAAAATAAAAATTAAAAAAACAATTTTATTAATTATAAATTTGAATAGAAGCTAATAGAGAAATCAGTCAAATTTAAAATGACAAATAATACGATATAGAAGTGATTAATATAAAATAAAACAAATACAATCAACAAATTATTAGGGGCAAATACAAAATGAAATTTGACATTTTTATAATTAAATAAATATGCTTATTAGCAGAATAGAATATGCATTGGCAATGCAGACACACTCTCAAGAAAAGAGGCACATTATCTTTTGAGTGTGTAATTATCTTCCACTTGTTTCCAATGACAAAGAGTACACAAGTAAAAAAATCAAGGATCCATGTTATATAATTATCTACATATATAGATTATACATCACAAACTCCACCTTATGAATGGTATTGTAATTGAGATAAGTTATATATCTGTGTTATATAATTCAAGGAAACTGAAGGATGCTTATCAATGAAATATTTTCCTAAGATTAAAGGAAGGAGGAGAAAAGGACTTCAGAAATTCAATGTAAAAGCAGTGGATAGAGGATGAAAACTCTTTCTGTTCTTCACTTCGGCTTTCAGTTGATTATTCTGTCCTTTTATGGAACTCGTGAGTTTCTTGTAGCTGTATACGATTATTCCTTAGAAAGTTTCGATGAATTTGTGTATTTTTGAGTATAACGGCAATGATTCACGAGGTCAAAGTCAATACCACAGACCTTGAAAGGGAAAGGGTATCTGAACAATGGACGATCCTTTCATTAACCCATTAAGCACGATGCGTTGATATATGTACGTTCTACTTTTTTTTCCTGATGCAATGATAATTCGGCGAATATAATATGATTTTATTTACTTTTATGTGGTAGGTTTACCATTGCTAAATAAATTTTGAAAAAAAAAAGTATGCAAAAATACCCAAATATGTCTTCATTGACGAAAGTATGATCCCATATTATGGAAAACAATATGCCAAGCGATATATGCAAGGTGCCATTGATTTGGTTTCAAAATGTGGGCGGCAATGTGTTCAAGCGGTGGGTCATTCTTTTGATTTATATGAGTAAGGAACCACAAAGTTAAAGAAGACTGTCTCAAAAATTTGATTGGGAGAAAAAGTTGTTTTAAAATTGATTGATAAAGCAAAACTTCCACCAAATAAAAGCCATGAAATTATTTTTGACAAGAACATTACTATCATTTATTTAATAACATTATCATTTTTTCAGTATGGTATTTAGTATGGACAACCGAACAAAATGTACTATAGCAAGAAAAGACCAATAAAAAAAGAAAGAAAGAGGCATATAATTCTTGTTCTTAACACAAGATTTCAGTCCATTGGTTGCAAATAGTTCCATATTACCACACATGTCGGAGATTTGTCTATAAAGAAATGTCGAAGATGGGACAGAAGCAAAAAAAAATATGTAGACTTCCTTGAACCTGAATGTATCAAAAACTATAATCAGTATATGGGTTATATTGATACGATGGATCTGGTGTTGGAACATATCGAGTTAGAATGCGTCTAAAAAAATGGTGTCATGGACAGGACAGTAAAAACGCTTATCAATTAATGAAAAAGAAAGGAATAAAACTGACTCAACAGATGAAATAATTAATTACATGAATTCATAGAAACATTAGTCATCCGTTATTTCAAAAGTTAAGGAACAACAAATTTGAAAGACAAGCATCTACCATTAAAACAGACTGGCTTTCTGAAAAGTCACACACAGACAGAGAAACAAAAGTTTGCAAAAGAATGCAATGGAAAAGCTCCCTTTATTTGTTATAAATATGAAGTTGGTCTGCATCGAAAATACATTAAAAATATTAGATTCAAAAGAAAAAAAATGTAAAAAATATATGTTTAAATTGATTTTAATATTTGGTGTATTTAGTTTATTTATACATATATATCTGTATCTGTAAATGAAATTGGAGTTTGTAAATACACTACAGAAAGCTTAAAATTTGTTAAGAAAATATTTTGGAAAATTATAACTTAATTTCCCTCAAAATTTAGCATCAAGTGTTTATGAGCATTAAAAACAGTGTGTAAAATTTTCGTTCATCTCGTTTCATTTTTTAACTTTTGGGCTAAATGGGTTACACAAGATGAGATCCATCGACTCTGGCACAAAAAGACGAGATCCCTGGAACAAAACATGAAGAAATGTTCATAAGGGATGTTACCAGGATATCCAAACGGAAAAATATGAACTCCGAGGGAAAATTTCTCAAATAATATTTGCTTAGTGTCATTTTTGACACCTTGTGATTCGAAATATGAAAAAATCACGGTCATTCTAGAGTAAAAAAAGTTTCCTTTACATCGGTCTCAAAGAAAAATTCGAGTTAGATCGGTTCCAGGGGAAAATAAGTAAAGTGGATGTCACGTGATGTTGATGTTATGAAGATTACGGATATTGTTAAGTGTTCTAGGGGCATGGTTTTTAAGTTGACAAAGATGAAAAAAAAAATGCAAAAGACTTCTCCAGGATGTTAGGAAGTGAAAGGTATAATTTAAAGAGGGATACGAAGTTATTGTTAAGTTCGGAGAAGAATATAAAGGAGGATCCCACTAAGTCGATGAATTGCACAACTTGGGATACGTTTCTTTCACAAGGCTCCCACCTCCTTCTAACAAAGGGTATGAAGGCCAGGAGGGCCGAGAGGTACAAATAAATTACCACAAGATCAAGACAAGTGGGTCAATTCTGAAAATTTTCTCGGGCAACAAGATTATCACAGTTGATCAATTCCACAACTGCCGGATCGATCGCTGGCTAGCGCAAACAAAAGAAGAGATCCAAGGGTTTGCCATATCAAATATCCAGGCTAAACAATGGTTGTCGGTGTTGTGGCCCTGATGGAAAGAAGAGGCCTCTGCTCTTTTTCGAAGCTGGTTAGAAAATTAACGAAGAGGCATACTATTTTCTGGTGCTTAGGTACACTATCTTGCCGTGCCTGAACTAGCTGGAGGGAAACTACGTGTGAGCTCATGACAGCATCTTCTCTCACGCTTCCACGAAGTGCAAAAAGTTTTACCCAGATAACGTGGTTCGATTCTGGTCCAAAGAGATATAGCCCCTTTCTCACCAGATTTGAGCCCACTTGACTTTTCTATATGGGGCACTTTAGGGAGGGGGAACCCACACGCCATCACATAGAAATGTCTACTCCTGAAGTCCTCCTTAGTGGCTGCATTGGACAACTTGTCAGAGGAGTTTATAATCAACTCTGCTCCATGGCATTCAGCCGATGAGTAACGTCTGTGATTGATAATAAATGTGGGCAGCATATAGAGTTAGTTTTTTTTGTTGCAAAAACCTTGTCTTCATGTTTTTTTAAACATTATTTTTTTGCCAATTATTGTAAATATAAAATTATTTAGATATTTTTAAATCCATCTCTCGATTTCACGTTTTGCTACCCTATCCTGTATTATTTAATATCATACGGAAATATATGCTTGATTTATGTTTTTATGAGGAAATGGGAGGATTCCTAGAAGAAAAAAAATATTGTACATACATGCATTAAAATGTTTTTGATCCCGATACATACATATTTCTATGTCACAGTCAAATTGGGATATTTTTTAGTCATGGCTTACTAGTAGATAGTACGAGTATATATAAATTGTAGTTCAATATATATATATATACTAGGGCTGTGTCGGCGCTTGAACCCATTAATGCATAAAGTCCATTTTTTTGAACGCAAGAAAAAATGATTATTTCTAATTATTTTGATAAATCAATCAATGCCTCAAACAACATCTTTTTAATCATTGACATTACGAGTAATATATTTTAGCATCGTATCATGGTGTCATTTAGGTTGTATAGTGAATAACTTTTTAGACGATTTAAGTAACTTAATTCATTCAGATATATTAAAATATGCATAAAAAGTTTGGTAATGGTACCCTACAGGGTTGTGCCGTGGTTCAGTTCGATACGAGTATAGTTTTACATAAGGTGCGGTAAATTTATAGAATACATATTGAATATGTTGATATTATATATATATATTTCAATTAATAGTTTTAGATAGTGAGCTAAGATTTTAACCCATAAGCGTTCTTATATGTATATACAAAACAATTTATGTATTTGCTTAAGCAAAAAAATATATATAATAACTTACAAAATGATGAAATACATCTCTGTTTACGAAAACCCAGTGGTGTGGCGGAGGAATAATTTAAATTAATTTCTCAATATATCCAAGTTAGCTTCACGATACCTCTCAACTACCGGTACATCTGTATCAAACAAACTAATTTTTTGAGAGTTGGCGATATTATGATTGCTAATTAGTCTTTTTATTTTTATAAATTTTTATAAAATTATGAATAAAATTGTATAACCCATGAATATTTTATACCAATCTTTATTTCTTAAGGAAGTTAATTATATTTAGGAATAATTTATTTGTACAGAAAATAAATTATCAACGAATATAATATTTTTTTTAAACTTAAAAAACTACATTAATTCTAATAAAAACAACCATTTTCCTTTAATACCGTGTCCTGTGAAGGGTGTACAAAGGTTCGTACAGAATCGTGGGCTTAATGTGCCATTGGTAAAGGACATTAACAAGAATGACATAGATTTTGATCTTCAATTCTAGTCGAAGTCCAATAAGAAATTACAATTAAAACTCTGCAACAAATCCTCAGAGAATTATCTGTCTTTTATGAGTACACACGAATCTTGAACCAAGTTTTGAATATAATAGAAAAGGAAGCTAACAACTCAGGAATTAAATTGTAATGACACCAGCTAAGGATACGAAAAATCATTCTTCAGATTATGAATTTCGAAAAAATGCACACGATTTACATCACTAACAATAAAACCATATTCAGGATGATCATAATATAAATTTATCGGATATAATTTCAACTATTTCTGACGATAACTTAGCAGGAGATATAAATATACTACATCCAACCCTTATAAATAATGAGTGTGATTTTGTTTTTCATGATTCAACAATTTAAAGGATACAATGAGGTCATAGGCAGAGTTTAAAATTTATTCTAGTGGCGGGGGGAGGGAGTTTGTAATTTTTACTGCATTAGGGGAAGGGGGGCAATTTTTTTTTAAACTAGGTATATAATATTAGTGGTACTGCCCAAGACAGAACATATCAAAATTTATGGAAAGAGAGCTTTGGAATAAAATAATAATTGAGACATAGAGAATATATTTATCGAAGTGTTTTTTTATTCTTACAGATTTTTAATAATCCAATATGTACCGTTGAAACTTGTCTTGTTTATGAATTATTAATCAATCACTATTTAAAAGGCCAAAGCAAAAATGCAATTAGAACCTTAATATTGTAAATTAAGCTTTTTAATCATAAAATAAATAAAGCAAATACAATTTCAAAAGGCCATATTACCTTTAAGATAAAAATTTGTTGATTTCAAGAGTTTCATCGGTTTAGTTGAAAGTAACTTTGTATCTTTAAACATAACAAATAAATAAAGATTTTTGGTGACCATATTCTTTCCAACAATTTTCCTTGTACTGACATAAGTGTATATTACAAATTTTTAGAATCAAGGGAAGCCTGGCTCGCTGCATACTCCGCCTATGGTTAAGGTGTATTAGATTTGAAGATATCTTAGATCAAATTATGTTTATGTTTAATAATAAAAGTTTCAGAAATATTTTTTACCATTTAACAAAATTAATAAATATGATGAAAGTGATGAAATAGTGTCCAGAAAACTGAACATCTCATCTTTTAAATGTTAATGAATATTTTTCAATGAAACTTTAAACATTTAACGAGTATTATGGATTGAAAAATAAAAAAATTTCATTTACTTAGACCACTCGTTCAATTTATAAGACATAAAATAGGTCCCTTCTCTATTCTGGGTCCTTAAAGTTTTAAATCATTTCCGAGAAAGCATCATTTTTACAAAATATTTTATTTTGTAAAGCATTTCAGCTTAGTAATGAAGTTAATTTTTTTAAATTTTAAGTATCTTTCATGGACAAGACCAGCCTTTAAAACACTAGAAAATGGAATGTACGTAAAATCCTAACTGGGAATATTGGACCCATATTTACTCTTTTGCATCTTTTTTATGCCTTCATCGCAGAGTGGGTGTTTTTTACGATATGTATTCTTTAGCAAAAAATAGTCCATAATAAAGTTAATTAGATACATATTGATCAACCGATTCATATCTGATTGAAAAAAGAAATTACCATACATTATAATATTCCTTTTTTTCTTGTTAGTAGCCAATTACTTATTCGAAAACAACATTGAAATTAGATTTAGAAGTTTGAATTATTTAACTTCATTTTTGTAAATATGGATACTTCTTTTATTCAATTTATTCCGTATTTTTATTGATTTTAAGCTTTGTTAATAAGTGAAAAAGCTTTTTGTGGATCTATTTAGATTTTGATCGAACTTGAAACGAAGAATATATATGGTCAAAGTAAAGGGCCATTAAATTTTTAGAAGTTAAGGTCACGTTAATACAAAACGTAAAAACATGAATTAAGCTGGAGATTTTGCACCTACTGAGTACCCATTTTAGTTTGCTATATTTTAGTGTTTGTATGTACAAAAAATACAATGTTAGACTGAGGAAATAAAAAACTTGCGTTTGATTTCATATTTAGAGCTTTAAACAAAGTTACAACATTATGATTGACAGGAACATTAAAGAAAGTAGTATAAAAAACAAATTTAAAAAATGTGCTCAAATGGATCCAGTTGATATTTTAAGCCTTAATTTAGTTTTAAATAAAGAACTTATTACTCTTTTAATAATTGTTGAAGATTAATTGATGAAAAGGACACTGGTTTGTGTCTATGATGGTAGATAATATAGAAAATGTTGCTTTAAAGGACAGCTTTTATATCAGATTTGGATCCCTAATCCCTAAAAATATGCAAGTTGAACATTAATAATGACAGGTGTATATTTTACAACAAATTTTGTAATAATTAAAACCTCAGGATTAATTCAGAGTAATTAACTTGAAGCAAAAACACGTTAGATTACCGTAATTCATAACCTCATCCATAGAACAATCATGTAAGATATCTATATGTGCGTGTACATATATTTTCTTCTATATGCCAAGATCATTAATCTTTTTTTTAAAGAAGGTACAAAATACATAAAAATGTAGGAAGGACTTTGAATTGTGGAGTAAGACAAATCCTTGAAGTTATAAAAATACCCATGAATGCTCAAATGAGTCATCGATTCATTATGATTGAGGTAGTAAATATTATTATACAGGACGTCAGTAATAGGCCGGGGACTGAAAGGGGTATTTCTTTCTCAAGTAATGTGCTCTCTTTTTAAGGTAAAACATTCGGTAGCTTTTGCTTTAGTTAACGGCAACTATGTAAAATTTCTTTTATTCGGATTCAAAAAGTTTCGCATCCACACAATGAAGAAATTTGCTTAATCTCCGCCAGTTAAGAATGAGGATGTATCATATCTGAATTTTATTAATTACTAGAGCATTGCTTTAAGTAATTAGCAATGACGAACATACAATTTTTCCAGTATTAATATATGAGATAACTCCCCCAAAAATCTTCAGAGTTACTTTCAATTTTTCCTTGAGCATATTCTTAGGTAATTACTCAATACATAGATGTTCTCGCCTCAAAAATGAAAGAAAAATAATAACGTTTATACAAATGAAAAAACATTATATGTTCAAATTGCATTCTAAACATTTATAACACTAATATATTTCCTCCCTTTTTTTCTTATTTTAATATGGCATGATGAGCCAGGGAATACTTTACTATCTAGAGCGCTTCCCTGTCAGAGATTTAATTACATACACATGCTCGTTGCCAAACCTCATTTAAAGTATTATTCCTCAGCTTCATATTTCTGGGTTTAAAACTCCTTTTAATAAGCCCCAGCCCCTGTTTGCTTTTCTAACAATATTGTAAATGTGAGAGCTGAATTTCATATAAGAAGATGTCAGCACTCCAAGATCCTTAAATACACCCACATTTTTCCTCTCTCCAAGATCAATAGCACCGCCCCGAAAAATCCTAAAAGAGCTCTTCTCAAGATTTACAAGAACTATAACAACTTTAACTCCATCCCTTCTTCGAGTAAAACTTTTTATCTAAAAGTAGGCACTTATAAAATTATACAAATTACAATTCAAGTTGCTGTTGAAGAAGTAACGTTATGAAAAAATAAAATATCAGAATATGATGGCTACGAATAAAAAAAAAAAAAACCGTTAGTACCTAATAATTCCATAATTACTATTGACTTCTTTAACGATCATTTAGCCATAAAAAGATCGAATAAAACTGAATTATAAATAAAAAAATTTAAGGTCATCATCATAATATAAATATTAATTAAACAAAGCAAAAAACAAAAACACACACAAATCACTCATTACTACATACATAATCCTAAATATAAACAGAGATTTGAGTGAATTTGTCCTTCTCTTTTTTTTTAGATTTTTGATATTTGAATGTACTATATTTGAAAAAAATAATGTATTTGCATAATTTTCATTTTTTAGCTTTTGATATAAATTAAATATTTTTGGGGAGTTGAACCATTTCGTAAAATATTCCGTAAAAAAAATTAAATAATGGATTTTTTTTTTCTGGTGTAACTAAGTATCTAAAAAGTATTCTCCCCAAAAGTCTTAATCTCATGAATGTGTTAATATTATGAGTGTAAAAACTAAAATTGTGAACTTCATAGGAATTACCTGAGCAACACTTCAGATCCCTCCAATAGAAGAATAACAACAGTTTGACCTTTTGACCATTAAAAATAGATGATAAATTATAACTCTTATACATACTTTTTTGGCTCTCCTGTAAAATTTGATTAAAGGCAAATCATTTTTTTTTCCCTAACATGGGCAGAATAGACAGCTCTATTATTTTTTTTCAGTTCGAAATGTTGGAAGGGTATATACGAAAAACGGATTTTTTGATAGAAAATGAAGAACTATACAGTATGAGCCAAATTGCTAAATCTTTCAAGATTATTTTGGGCTCTTGAAATTCTACCTTCAATGTCACAAGTGTAAAAAAAATACAACTCTTACCACAAAATAGTAAACATTAGTTGCAATAGAGTAGTTCAACAAAAGTAACAATTTAAGAAAAAAATAAATCTTTCAAAAGTTTTTATAGTTTTCTCCCATAATGATGGTTGTGTTTAAAAAAAAGGCAATTAAAATATTATTTTTGCACTGCTCATAGTGTGCACCTTTTGATTCTTTATGTATAATGTTTTTTTTTTGACCAACATTTAACATCGATCAATAAAGCTCAAACTTTGTAGTTGTAATGCCACTTTAACATTTTTATTTAAGTTCATTAAAAAATTCACAACCAGTCTCATGTCCAATATACATAAATACATAATTATAAATATGCTTCATGCTATATAAAGACATACATAACATATGATATATTTAAAGCTGTTTAAAGGACAATAGGAGTTTGTGGACGATGAGAGGTGATGATGAGGTTGCATAATCTGTTGTAGGAATGATTAGAATGGCTTGAAGATTGTAGACTCCCTCTAAATGTGTAGTTGGTATATATGCGCATACTCTATCTCCTCTACCATAATTATGATGATTTATATTTGAATGATAGTAAAAAAGGATTTGTACCCTCTTAGCGTTCTACCTATGTGAGACTATATAATTTATACCTATGTTTATATTGTGAACGAAAATGAAATTTGTTTAATCCATGCGGAATGAAGATCTTCCTTCTTCTTCCTAAACCCCTTGAGTTGTTAATTCGTGAAAATGATCAAATTAAATTTTAGCCCAACTTTTTGGATGCAACATGATCTTCTAAATTATTCTAAAAAATAAAAAAATCTGGACCCTCCTACCCCCAAAATTACTTTTTCACCTATGAATATGTATTTTTTTAATCTAGTGTCAATATATTAAGAAGAATCTCGCAAGCATCGGGATTAAAGCCTGTTTATGCTTAAGCCAATAGACAAATAACATTTTAAGTTTATAAAGTACATATTTATGGCCATATAAAAGGTCAAGATAGCCAAAGGTAAACTTCTACAAAATTTTATTCTAGTGTATTAGGGTGTTCAATTTTCAGGATAACCTTATGAAAAAATTATTTCTTTAAAGTTTCAGTCTTCAAAAGACGTTTTTTGACTTCAACAGCCATTTGAAATGATTTTTTAACGACATGATATATGTGTAGAGGGATTCAGAAGTTACAATTTTAGCAAAACAAATCTGATAGCTTAAGAAATCTTTCTGGACAACATGGACACCATTGTTGTAGTTGATTTTTTTTTTCTTCTTGACGTATGCGAATACTTGAGTATGTTATTAAACACAAGACGAAACCATTAATCTCTGCTATGAGAAAAACTACGAATGAATAAACTATGGTCATATTTCATTGAATGGGTGAATTCATGAAGTTTGCTCAGTTTAAGGTTCTTCTTTCCTTCCTTCTTCCCCTTCTCTTATTCTTATTATTATTTAATATGTGTATATGTAAAGTACTGTTTTTGCTTCTATCTTAATAGTATATATAACTGTAACTCTCATGTATTTATCAGAGTAGTGTCGAGTAACAATGATGTATATATATAACTCCTTTTAGTCCAATTCCTCTACGCATTATTCATATTTCTCTCAGTCGTCCTGGATTCCCAGTATTGAATAGTTTGTGTCTTTCAACCTCGACAAGACCCAACAAGTTTGTTACACAGGTACATAGTAATATTCATTGCACCCTCAACACCACCAATAGGCAAGCAGATGTCGCGTAATCAACTATATTTTGACTAATATTGCACTTCGTTTCATCATTTAATTTGGTTAGAACTGATGTACTAGGATTGTATTGGTTTTTAACATGGGAATTAAAATCGATCCCGTCCATCCCCGAAAATGTTCTATATTATATATCACCATCTAAATTGTATCATGGAGATCACAAATATTGAATAAAAGTGGTATATATCACAATTTATCAATTGAATTTGATTAGTAAAACCTCCTCTATAATTATGACCGAATTAGTAAAGAATAGATAATTCTTATGAGCTTTGGATGTGAGTAACTCCAAAATATTCAAGGCAGGTTGATGATACTGTCATTGGCTCATATCTACAATAGCTTCGTTGAACTAAGATTATTCCATGTGACGTCCCATTTGGGTGCAGTCTTAAGATTAGGAAGTATTTCAATATTTCAGGACCGATACATCCTAATGGTGTACTTATGCTACATATCAACTTATTAAATCAAATTCTATAAATTACATATTTGGGGATGGGGGTTCCTCAAGCAAGAGAGTTAAAATAATAGTTAACAACATCATTGTTTCTTGCACATACGCACATATATAACATGAATTAGTTTTTTAATATGTTAATATGACATATAACAGTTGCCTCATCATTCAAAAAAGATGATGAACTTGGCAAAGGGATAATGATGGTCTTATATTAATCATGAATATTATGGGGACCCCCAAAAAAAAAAAAAAAAATACATTATGAGGAAAGGCCTTTTATTAAACGGAGTATTTCTGGGACAAGTATTTTTCGAAAAACAACTTATATAATACACAATGGTATACCCATGCCCACTATATTAAACATTCAAATACATATTTTGTGAGCTGTTTATCCATATGTTTATTACAGTTCGTAATTTAGGGAAAACAGGCAAATTTATCCTGCCCAACCTATAAATTTACATATGGATCGTTTCATACATTAAGGAGCTCATTCGAACTCGAGTTCAAGATGTTACAATAATATTCCGATAAACCGACTTTACTTGTCCTTGAATATAATAATTGTGAATTAGAATGCATCTAAAGTTTATGACAAAAGCTGAGTTCACCCGCACTCAACGAACAAAAAAGTACGCCACAGATGCCTCTTTCATGGATTTTTGATCGTTGATTCATTGAACTCAAATTAAACATTTGAACATATCCCTCCAACAAAGAGCTGTATTAAAGTCAAACTGTTCCGATTAGCATTTTCTTGGTATATTGAATAACCAATTACATATTTGTACAGGGTGTAGCAACATAACTTCCTTTTTGCAAATAGCAATCAAAGAAGTTTAAAAAATCCGAAAAGTTTTATTTTTGTTTTATAATGACAGTAAACATTTAAAGTTTTGAAAATCATATCAAATAGGTAACGTCTACCATTGTCCATCGACTAAATTATCGAACTTCGGTATTTGTATAGACGGAATTTTCTAACTTTCGTAATAAATAGATTTTGAATTAGATGTTTTAGAGGGAAGGTTTTTTATACAAAAATATACAAAGTTAATTAACAACATATTATATTTCATTACATTAATGACGCCATGTAGTAAGATTTAGTTGTTATAAGATAGTTTATGCGATAATGTATTCAAAAAATTGCTATAATGGGATTTTTCCAACTTCACTTACTCCGAGTTTCTAAGAAAATTAGTCAGGTATGGATCAAATTATTTTAGCTTTTATTTTTCTGTGTTAAAAACGAGGATTGATGGAATGAGAACTATGTAGCTTTTGTTCAGCTGAAACAAATATTGAATAAAAACAATGTCATATTACAACATTTAAAAAAAAAAAGGAAACTCATTATAATAATGTATTATATATAATTGAAACATGTTGATCAATCGTTATCTTCGATCACATTACTGATTATTTTTATTAGTATTGCAATTTATTTTATGTATTAATACTATCTTAATCATTAAAAGTTTCTTTTTCTAGAGACTATGGTTTTTCTTCCTTCTGTATTCCGGACATCACGTGGATAACTATGATGATGTATCGTCAGCTAAGGAAGTAACCATTTAACTGTATTTACTTTTATACATACCTGATAATCAAATGACATGATGAGTAGTAAATTTTGAGCTTTTAGAGGAGAAAGAATAGGTGTTTGTATTCATCATACAAATAAAATATTCTTCATTAATATAATTATGGACAATTTCTTCTTTAAAGTTTTGATTAACGTTGAAACTCGGTCCAAGACCGACTTTTTTCTCAGTTCGGCCTTAAGTGATTTTTCTCTAGAGCAATTTGGACCAAAATATCGGTCCATACCAAAGACCTAGAATTCTAATCGTTTTCTAATTGCGGACCAATTTATTTGGTCTCAAACGGTGGACAGATTTTCCGCCTTATCTAGATTTATGAAGCCAATTGATGTCATCAATAGTTCATATATTGAATCAGTCTAGACCGAATTTTTAATGAGACCGATTTTTTTTGTATTACAGATCCACATAGAAGTTTTTCAAGAGATATTTTTTCTTTGAGACCGATCAAAACTTGACCTTCTTAAAGGACCAAATTAGTTTGGTTGATTAAAATTACAACTCTCTCGCACCGGTTTTGAAATTCGAGACCGAATCTCAACTCGTATGTTTATAGTTTTACCTTTAAGGGTAGGGAGGGGGCGGGAGTAAAAGGGAAGAGAAGAAAAAGGGTGAAAAGAAAGAAAGAGGAAAGGGTTGTGCGGTGGTGTCGTACGTAATCTCATCCCCTCGTTCTTATCTTCTCTTCTCTTTATTTTCTTTTCTCTTCTCTCTATCTCTCAAAACAAGATTTCTCTCTCTGTACTTCATGGAACTCTTTTAATGTATATTATCTTCCTTATTCGATTAAATTACAGGTTTCTCTTGTTAAAGACATAAAAATACAAATAAGGACAAGTTTATCTTCATTATAACTATTGCTTTGGTTTACCTTCATGTCTATTACCAACAATCACAGAATTACCTTGCTGAGGTTCAACGATTCTATCAATTCCAATTTTTTTTGTTTCATTCACCACTCTCCATCAGGTTTCACGTTTCAGGTCTCTAATCGTCCGATATAGCATATCAATTAGATTGGGAAAAGTTTTCGCCTGAACTTAGTGCGCGTGACGTCGATTCCTGGTCTCTCCTAGAGAAGTAAATAAACATCTAATATATATATAGACTTCAATTTTCTAGCTCAGATGGACTGATTAGTTCTTAACAGTTTACTTATACCTAATTGGCGAAACTCCATTTGACATATAGGGGGAGTGGGAAAAAAGTTTATAGTCTTGGTTCCGACTGATCTGACTGTAAGTTCTTCTAAATTTTGGAATTCTATTTCATCCACCTCATCTTCTTCATCCTCATATTCGGACTGCTAGACTCAAAACCTGGTTAAGAGGAACCTTTCTTTGTCGAGATTGTTCATGATTCTTAGAAAGTGAAGTTTGAATTTGTGCAGTTAGAAAAGCCAAGAGCTTTGAGGAATTTATATTACCGTCTGTTATAATAGCTTCTGTCTTAATATGAGTATCAAAGTTATCCAGGCACGTTATAGAGAGATTCCGAACACTAAATTTAAAGTACATTATTGAATTGTCACATAATTTAATGGTTTTAAATATATCATATAACAGTTAACTGAGACCAATAAGAAACGTTAACAAATCTCGATTCGAGTTTGTCATTTCAGGTTCTAGCTGTTCCAGAACTTGAACCGTGAGACTTCCTCATTTTCGTCCAGTTAAGGTGTTTATATAAGCATTAGTAAAGTTAGTAATTAATAACTATTTACTCATGGAATAATACCGCATGTAGTTTAGCTTGTTTTTCCTTATTGACCCTCTTAAAAGAATAGACTAAAAAAAGGCGTGGACTCGTTTTTACTCCTTTTATAATCTCTTCATGTGAGAATAAAAGTCTGCCTGTTTATTCCAGGTCTCTAGAATTACACGATTAATGATAACGCGACTTGATAATATCTATGGTGATATTAGTCCTTTACTAAACATTGTTGTATTACAGGACATTTGCGTCTCTGATTTGGACTTATCCTTAAAATTGAGAACGGATACATCCCTAAAAAGATCATTTCCTTTTTTTCTTCTCCTCATAATGTTAGATTTTTTCGAAAAACAAATTGATTTAATTCTACTTTGAAGTGATTATTTTATGACGTCTTTCTCATAATTTGTATTCCTCCAATCCTATTTCATATGAATATTTTAAACCCATGTTTAATTATCTATCAAAAACAATAAACTGAAAGCAATGATGACGATCTATCATACCACTTTGTTGTTGCTGCTGTAGTTTTTTGTCTCATGTAGTCTTAGTGGAAGAGGGACGTATATTACATATTTAAATGAATATCCACACACATCATACATACTTATGAAACGTAACCTCCAAAGACGACTTGTTGTTCGTTCACCGTTACTATTGTTGTTATTATTATTATTATTAAAATTAAATATATTATTAACTGTAAAATAAAAACTTGTAATTCGTATTCATGGGCGTTTTTCTTTCTTTTCTTTTACGTGCTCCACGGATCATCATCATCATTTCGATCTAAGAAAGTTATTTTTCTTCTTCATTCATTTACATAGAAGAAATCATAAAAAAAAACACAACACACGTCATATAAGGTAGACTCCGAATATGCAGAGAAATCCTCTCTATGAAGATTCGTATATTTATATTTTGTAATAATAATAATCATAATTAGTCATAAATTTCATTCTTCTATTATTCTAGTATTTAAGGGTCTTTCCTTTTATTTTTTTTCTTCCTTTTATTTACTATCCAGAGGGAGATTTCTCCTTTTGTTTATTTTCACTCCTTCTCATTTTTTTTTACCAAAAAAAAAAGTAAAAAATTTCTCCTTTTTTCTATGAAAAGAAAAGAAATAAAGGATTGCAATTTAAGTATTGATAAATACAGAGTATACTTGTATACCTGGGGTACAGGGGTGAAAAGATTTTTACTTGGCTGCTTCGGTTATTTAAGCAGACAAAAAATAAATATCCTGATATTGAAAAGTTTAATATATTGTTAAATGTGGTGTACTTGTAGATATGTATAAGTAAATTGAACATGATTTAACTTCATCTAAATAAGGGTATATATAATTATTTGAATCATCACCTTAATTTTATTTAAGCAACATATATTTAGCCTTTAAATTTATGGTTGTTACAGTGTTATTAATGTAGATATAAATAATGGGCAGAATCAAAAAGAAGATTTAAACAATTTACAAAATTTAACTCATGGCCCATTTGTTATTTTCGAAATTGTGCATCTCTAATTTAATGAACAATTTTGAAATCATCAAGTTCGAATAAGATATAGAATATATTTCTATATTATACTTAAGCTAACAGCTGAAAACAATGAAACAGCCTTCACTATGCTTTATCGCCTTTATATATTTAGTTTTCCGTAGAGTTAGTATTCGGGATAATCATTCAACGGTCTATTGATACTATTATCTCACACATCACTTGCAGATTCTGATGAATTTGTTTGAAAAATGATCTATCTATTTGGTTCCAGTATTTTGTTATTTTAAACTTTTTTTTAAACTGCAAAAATATTTGCAGGAAATTATCGGTCATCAGTGATAAACAAGCACATTTTTAGTGGATCATGTATATAATTAAATGAAACTGAAATAAAAAAATGTTGGATTTTCAGGGAGAATACTGTAGGTGTAAAACCACAAGAAATCCCGGGAAAAGTGGGATCCTAAGAGATAAACCTAGTATATACATATCATATTTAGAATGAAGGGGAACATTCAAATGATTGGAGTTGCTACTATTTCCGATGACTTTGATTAACGAATTTCATTCTAATTATGGCAGAGAAGTTTCTGGATTCATAATGTCTAGAGTCTCATCATAATACAAAGTAAAAGAAGAAGGTTGCAAAAAAGTTTAATATTGTTGTTGTTATTGTTGTCGTCGTCGTCTATTTCTTGGTTTTTATTTGAATTTCAGAGAATTGGAAAGTTACAAATATATATATCTATTTCATGTGTCGTTTCTCAAATATGAAGTTATCTTTGTATACAATTTCATAACTATTAACACAATATGATTTATCTAGCGGAACTGTTTTTCGGGGCTTCTCGTAATTTTAAACATACGACAAATTCCTAAAAAGCAACTTGTTATTTCATGTTCATTCGCTCCAATGATACATTTTCTTGCGTTAAGCATTGCTCCAGTACCTTGAATCCGACAAAATACTTCCTCCAGAGTTCTAATGTGCTCTTTCTTACTCCTCGAGAAGAACAATACACAAAGTTGTC
>NW_027290496.1:0-1224 GCF_016086655.4 Lepeophtheirus salmonis | reverse complement strand
TTACTTTTTTATCACTCAAGTATTATTTATAGTTGATAAACTCTAAAAAGGTGTTCAGAAAACTCATAAAGGCAAAAACAACTGCTTAAATGGTCACAACAACGGGGGTAGTTACATGTCATTATATTAGCAGTTGTGCGTATCATCCATGATAATAGTATGATGTTATACAAGCATAAACAACGGGGTAAATCTTTTTGATGCCTATAATAAGGTGTAATATCGCCGGACATTACTACTGTTAGCTTTTATAATAAATCTATAAGATGGATTTATTTCTAACATGTTTTTATTAGTATATTTATTATCTAATTTTATGATTTTGACATGTACTTTATTATGTAATTGAAGTCAGATCTCATCGCTAGAGATATATCTATCCTGCGAACAATTGTATATGCTTAACTTCAACATGAAGAAGAGGGGTGGTTATCTTTTTGATTAAACTCCACGTCTCGCTCGTGTTTGCAACCTAAAGTTATGCCATATTTAACTGGATTCCGGTGTCAGAACAAGAAAATATTATTTAGATGAATCTATTATTTCAATATTCTGTATATATAATTTATTGTTATTAGTTATGATTCAATTGTTTAATTTTTGTATATTTAACATAAATGTATAAATGGTTTATTTTTTAGTATGTAGATTATATTTAATTTAAGCTCTCTTTTAAACTTGGAACTTCAAATATATTTCAAAATACTCTACTTTGTCGTTTCATTAGTTATTATTCTGAGAATATGGTTAATAATGAATTACAATTTCATGGAGTCTGACGTTTTCAAATCTGGTTGTAACGGATAAAAACGTCGAAGTCAATATTAATAGTAGTATATCTTCATTAAACATTTTGCTAATAAATATTTTCGCTATACGCCTCAAAAATAATAAAAACAGGCAACTGATAATAACATCAGTATTTTAAACAATGATACCATATGTCAACTCCTCTCCCCTCCCCCCTCCCAGCCTTCTCCTTACCCCGAGGTTTTTCTCTATAGATTATCAACTAGACATAGTATATAAAACGTTCTAAGTGTTTGAAGTGTATTTAATGATATTATTAAAACGTAACAAGGCGCAGTCGGCAGGGTAATTAAGAAATTTCGAAAAAACCTTTGTGAGAAAATTAAATAGTAAAAGGGATACCAACGAAGAGCAAATTAGAAATGGAAAATTAATCATTTATGGAGTGAATTCAACTCAGATCGAAGAAGGTAT
>NW_027290495.1:0-1389 GCF_016086655.4 Lepeophtheirus salmonis | reverse complement strand
ATACTGTTGTTGAAAGGTGTAACACGGAAGAGGTGCGTTACATTAGGAATAATATAAATATTCCATGGCCTGATCCTATCTCATACTTTTAAATTGAAAGAAGATAAGTATGAAGCCGTCTTCTTAATTCTCTTACAAAATCTCTTTCCCAATAATTTCGCAACTTCCTTCACCTATCCAAGATCCGAAGGACAGTAACTTTGATTTCAATTTAAAATGAGTTCAAGCATTTCCATGTAACCGGTTATAAGGACTGATAATTTCAGTTTTCTCTTCATTCAACAACAGACCAGATAATTTAGAGAATGTGTTTTTGATTGACTTTATTGTCTTATACGGACTGCTGCAAAATATCATTGTTACGTCGTCTGCATAACATAGACATTTTAAATTTGAGTGTGGCAACTGAAAGACTTTTATTCCATCTTTATGATCTATTTCTGGTATTACCCCATCAAGATATAAAATAAAAAGTATTGGGGACAGAAGATCTCCCAGACGAACGCCCCGGTTGTTCGAAAACTATTCGAATTCGTTTTGGCATTTAATCATTGTACGAGTACGCGCTAAGGTAACTGCAACCATACGAATTATAAAATCACCAAATCCTTTTCGGTACAGTGTTTTAATTATGTACTCATGAGACAAAGTATCAAGGGTCTTGTCAAAATCCACTGCCATCACTGTTAAGTCACTGTTAGACTCGACAAGAGTTTGTAGTGTAAAAGGGATACTATCCATGGTCTTGTTTTTTACAAAACCATATTGTGATCCATGTAAAATTTTGCTTAAAACTTTGTGTGTACGATTAGAGACTACGAGTTTAAAAAAATTGTACAAGCAATTGTGCATAACAAGAGGTATTAAACTTTTAAGATATCTAGTAATTTTTGTTTTGTTTCGGAAGCAAGCCGATGTGTCCCTCTGAAGCAAAGTCAGGAAAAAAACAAACACTAAAAACCTTTTCATAAAACAAGAGTAAAATCGGTGAAAGATAGGATATATATTGCTTATAAAATTCAAAGGTAAAACCAGATGGACCAGGAGTTTTATTTAATTTTGCATTTTTATTAACAGCACATATAATTTCTTCTATTGAAAAGTGCCCTCAACCATGTTCTTCAATTTCATCTCATACATTTTGATGTATGTCTGCAGTCGATACAATTATACATATTGAAGTAAAAGGACCACACCTCCATGCAAACTAATTCAGGATCATTCGATTCCATACCATTTTTAAGTATGATTGATCAGTTATTATAAAGGTTATTTTTCTTTTCAAACTGTAAACATTGTAATCTTGATATTGATATATCATCAGTGCTCGTTATTCTCAATTTAACTCTATGAAAAGGGTCTGCTTCTCGATAAAGTAGGCCCAGCATA
>NW_027290494.1:0-680 GCF_016086655.4 Lepeophtheirus salmonis | reverse complement strand
TGTCATCCCTTATTTAATTTTCTTAAACTTAAAAGTTACATCCACAACAAAGTTTTTTGCCTTTTTTAGTATTTTTTAGTTGTTTGTTTGTTACGTTAAAAGTTTTGGATCGATTTTGATTCAACTCGGTATAAAATAATATATGATAACAGTCAGAGGGCATTCAATTTGGAGAGGTCAAGGTCAAACAGGGACAAGCGTAAGGGGTGGGATGGAGGGGGACGTTGACCCACCATAAATAAAGGAATTTTTGCCTTATGATATAATTTCTGGCATCAAGATAAGAATTTAACTTTGTAAAACTTTGTACTATTGCAATTTTTCTCGAAAAAATTTGTTATATTAAATTTTATTTCTGATTTTATTTATCTACAAATTCAATTATTTTGTTGATACCTTGGGATTTTGTAATTTTTCAAAAGAGAAATTAATATTTTTTGTTTTTTCAAAACATAACATATATTTCTTTTTAACAGCAGTAGATTTTGTGGATTTTTGGAATTCTTTAGGAATAGCTATGAATTTTAAATTTTTTTGAACAAATTTTAACTAACTCCGCCAAAAACATTATCCTGAGGTCGCCTTTTTTCAAAGGTCAAACAAATTTAAAGCGTAAAATTCCATTATGGACCAAATTGAGCTACAGAACTCAAGTTGATTTTAGCCAGTGGTTTTGCACT
>NW_027290493.1:0-507 GCF_016086655.4 Lepeophtheirus salmonis | reverse complement strand
CAGCATTAATCTCAGGCATTTATCTCAGTAATTATACTTTATATAGTATTTTGGCTCTCACAAACCTCTTTAGATTCTCACCTTGACTAACAAGCTTTTTTGTAGGAATGTATAAAGACTTCAAATAACAAATATTATAAAGAAAATTTCAGCTGTTCTAGTATCAGACAGTTTTTATCCAATATCTCAAAGAAAAGTGGATAATATTATTGATATTTCAGTAATTATTTTCTACATTATACGTTTTTTTAATGTTTTTTTAATTGGTTCTATGGGGTGCACTAATTAATTATGAGTACAAAATATTATATTACATTTACTCCATCTAACCTAGGAATCTTTTGTGAAGTCAAAATACCAATTGGGTCTAATTCCTACTTCTTCATGCGTTCCGAATACATTGAAATATTTTTGTGGTCAACTACTATATGAAAATGTATTTGAAACTGTTATAGCAAATACGATAATGAGAAATTAGACCCAGCAACTCAATTTTTGAAATGATAC
>NW_027290492.1:0-1540 GCF_016086655.4 Lepeophtheirus salmonis | reverse complement strand
ACTGAGATTGATATTTTGGGCATAACATAGTAAGGAATTTCAAATGCCTCAATGACTTCTTCTGGTGGTATAAAAGACAAAACCGTTAGCATTCTACGAAATTGATGACCTCTTTTTAGGCTCATAAATCCATTAAATTGAAATAAATTAATTCGTCATTAAGACATTACAATTTTCAATTTACAAACTCATTATACCTATTGGTTATTAGAAAGGTTGTGCCTTTATCAGTCTAACAGTTCTGGTTCTTGAATGGCTAGAACCGTAACCGACAAAGTTGAACCAAATTTTCTAACAGCACTAAATATAAACCCATTATACTTATTGGTTATTACAAAGGTTGTATTTTTATTGGTCTAGCGGTTACGGTTCGTGAATAGCTAGATACTGAACCCACAGAGTCGAACTGAGACTGCAATATTGCTTATCGGTCTCGGTTCTTGTACTTTTGTTTCTAAATAGAAAATAAATTAACTAAAATATATAAGTCCATTTTGTGAGTTTTTTTTTCTGTAATTGCATGGTTTTCTAATGAGTTTTTTTACGTTGCCAGGGTGATACATTTGCATCTGAGTTCCAAATAGCTAAGAGCTTCTATAAAAGTGGTTTTAGGCACCATACGATGTAAATAAAAGAGGGAAGGGGTGGGGTAGATTATGGATCCAGGTCCCTATACAGGGCCCTATAATACCCCCCTACACTTATACATTTTGAGCTGAGGCCCCTTTTATACGAAACATGTGTACTATGTATGTTTATAGACTGAAAGCAATCCTCAATTCTTCATCTTCCTGTAGCCTCCCCTCACGGCTCCCATCTTGTAACCCATTGTCTTAAGCAACCTTAGTTTCCAGGGACCCTCATGGAACTAGTACACGACGCACTCTGCTTATAAGGTAGCTGCGGCCCTGTTTGCAACTAATATGATTTCCTGGGGCCGAAATTTTCTAGAGACGCCTCCTGTTTTAAGTACCTGTTACCAAACTGAGCACTTTATAAAAATGAACCGAGACCTATAAGACTAAAACGAAACCGTTGAAATGAAAGAACCAAGACCGGAACCAGGCACAACCAAAAGTAAAATAATTTTACAACATAGTAAAATAAATATCTATGGGTAGGATATATTTCGGTAGTTAACAATTATAATACTAATATAAATTGAAAAAATATATCTCTAGATTCCTCGTAAAAGTTTAGACATACTCCCAAAGGTTCATAACTGAAGAACATATCCAAGGAGTATGTATATCTTACATGCTGTAATACTTAGAGGTGGAAAAAAGTCAATATACTGCAACTCCAAGTCTAGTCTCAAATCTTTGCCACAAATCCGAGGTCTTTATTTTTTTATCAAATCTAATTAGAGTTCCAAGGATTTCATTCTAGCTAATTTAAGGATATACTTCCTTGGATAGAGAAATAAATTTTTCTCTATGGTCCCTAGTTATAATATAGGGTCTATCATGATAATGCTTTTCTTGAGTTTAGAATAAATTATATCTACATACAGTCAAATTTGAGTTGAGAGTCTTTAGTA
>NW_027290491.1:0-4169 GCF_016086655.4 Lepeophtheirus salmonis | reverse complement strand
AAACGATCGACTGTCTCAAAACTTTCTTTTAATGATTGAAGTTATTATGTTTACCGTACAACGTACTTTGAATCAATCCTCGCTTTGTCTCTTAACTCTATTTTTACCACGGGAAATTCCTGAAAAAAAAAAAATTGAATTTGATACATTGTTTTAATGAAATGATGTAACAACGAAATTTTACCTTAGAAAAATTTGAGGATAATTTTCGCTTTGTTTTAAATTAATTTTACATAGGAAGAGACATGCTACACTGCCAATAACTTCAAAATGTAAAGTTATCTAACCACCCTGTTCTAATACAAGTTATCAAATCAAGTTAACACATGGGTTATCTAATCCTTACAGTTATAGAGTATTCCAATATCGAAATTTTAGACACAAAAAGTAAACTTTTTAGGCAAGTGTTATTTGATATATATTTCTATTATAAAACATGTGAATTTTATTAAATGTCATAGTCTAGGAAGTTGTTCATTTAATTAACATGTTTGTAATATATTATTAGTTTCAATATACAGTTTAACACTATGGAGGATACTTGTCACACCCCATTTTTTTAATGCAGAATACATGGAACACATTGTAACAAGTCTCCTCCATAACACATGTTTGCACCTAGAAAACTGTTCGAAATAAATCTACATTAATTACTGACTGTTGGAATGTCGTAGATATATAGCAACTTATTCAAAATGATTCGAATCCCTCAGGCCAACTGAACAATCCAGGATGTGTTTTCCAAACAAGGCCCAATCATCTCACTGCAACCACACCACTATGTATGTGTTAAATAAAGAAGCGGTTACAAAAAAGCTCAACATCTGTTGCCCATTCATTGGGTAATCCCATTCTACCAAGTTGTTCTTGAACATTATGTACATGGTTCTTTAATTATTCTGTTTTTGTCATCATAAGGTTAACAATAGTTATAGTCTCTCTAATTTCGATATGCGATGATTGCGCCCCAGTTATAGCGAACGATATGTACCAAAGAAATAATGAAATGTTATTTTATGTTTAATTCACATTGACTAGACAAGTTCAGCTTTCATTGGACCATCTGTCTCTGAATGAGGTTGTGTAAAATACTTACCAAAAGCAACAATTGTCATCACCATTCATGCTTTCAAATGTTGCAGGTTTGATGAGTAAACATCTTCTTTTTTACTTGGGCGATGAATGCTCTGAGCACTTATATATGTAATTGATTAGCCTTTTTATTTTGCCAATATGCAGTGACAGGGTTGTAATTGCAAAGCTCCCTGTTTTCGATTCTTTCGACTAATAGCGATTGTATTTTGAACTACCACTTTTTTGACGTCTGACAGCTGTATTAATATTCTCATTCGTCTAATATTTTGTAAAAGGTCTCCGGTTTCCGAAAAGATTAAGTTTACGCTCGAAAAAATTGGGAAATACTGAAGACTCACTTCCAAAATGGAGAGTCTTCAAACGAAACTGCAAGAAAATTACGTCGGGGGAAATAAGACGCCATCCAGGTAGATTGTGGATAAATTTGTGAAGTGTGTGCGCGAAACTGATTCGTTAATGGATAAAACGTTCCAGGCAGTTTGTGGATAAATTTGTGAAGCGTGTGCGCAAAACTGATTCGTTAGTGGATAAAACAACGTGTTCCCGTGTTCGTCCAGTGCGATTAATCGAAAACATTGCTGCAGTTGTCGAAAGCGAAAAAAACACTAAAACGAGCAAGGAGCTGCCGTTACGGTCAATGGTGAGCGCTATCGGGACATGTTGGAAGATTTTTTGTTTCCCCAAATGGAAAATGAAGACATCGACGACATTTGATTCCAACAAGATGGCGCTACGTGCCACACAGTCAACGTTATAGTGGATCTTTTGCGCACTGTCTTCGACAATCGCATCATAAGCCGAAACGGCAACGTCAACTGGCCACCTCGTAGTTGCGATTTGACTCCGTTGGACAATTTTTTGTGGGAACCGTCAAGGATAAATGTTACACCAACCATCCAGAGACGATTGACGATTTGAAATACGAAATTGGAGTCGTCATTGCAGCTATTGAAGCTCACACAATCGAAAATGTATTGAAAAATTGGGTAGGCAGAATGGGTTACTGTAAGGCCAGCGACAGCGGTCATATGAGTAAAGTGGTGTTTCATTATTAACCGGAGTGTTAAGGCTTTCAAATAAAAAGATAATAAAAGAAAAATATCCATCTGTCTTTTTTTTATAGCAATATCAAAAAGAAAAAGGTTAATGGGCCACTCTTTATATCATCTTCAGTTGTATCTTCTTCGTTTGTTTCTTCTATGTTTTCATCTACTCTTAACCTCTCAAAATTTGTATAATAGAAATGAGTAAATATCGTTTCCCCCCGGTATCTGTGAGATGTCAGGGATAAAAATTGCATGTTTTTTACAACGTTCTTGAAAAATATTTTATGCCCTCTCTTCTATCCTGAATTTTTTGGTTATAAGGACTCTCTCCAGTTGATTTGTGCCGTCTTACAATAAACTCATTAGTAACAAAGTGGGAATGAATAATTTCAACTTTAGTTTTGGGCATTCCAAGGAAGAATGAAAATATATTGATAGTCTCTTGGTCCTGTGATAAAACTTAAAAATGATGGAACTACTAGTCATATTTTTTTCTGGAGAATTTTTTTTTTTTTTTTACATTTTAGGTTAAAATCGGATAATTATATATAATTATAAATGTGGAGCCTGCCGTTCGAGTATTGTTTTTGTTTTTCTGCCACCTTGGCTTCTGCTTCTAATACTGTTGTGGATTAAAAACATCCACAGGTCAAATTTGAAAAACAACAGAACACAATATTTGATGTATAGTCTCAAAAATAAGGCCACGAATAAATAAACTTGCTAATCAAAGTCAAGGATCTCATTAAAACGATTAAAACATCTGTTATCAAGGATGATTTTATATTATTTATTTTCATATAGATTGTTTACTATTTTGGAGGCGTAAAACGGAATGTATCGTTATAATTCACAAAGGAAACATAAAACAGGATGGAAAGTTTTCAAAACTTCTATACACGTAGTTATTTATAGAAATGGTGAAAGGATACAAGGTAGAAGTAAGCTTGGGAAACCCTGGTCCATACGTGATGAATCACTTTTATTATTGACTCAATTACTCGGAGCTGGTCAGACTTAGACCTCGCCAAATTTTAACATAATATATGCGGTCAGTAGCTTTTTTTCAATAAATTGTATCAAAAAACTGACTGGGTAGTATTTTTTTAAGCACAAATGAAAATACTTGATGATGTTGAAGGAGTAATTTCATATATTTTTGTCATTACAACATTAATTTCAGTGAGTGTCATCTTAGCAGCAATCAAAAAAGAGCAAGTTTATTTGGGAGAGCTTCTTCTCAGCGTCGTTCATCTAAAGACATTTTCATTTTGTAAACCAAGAGTAGCTATAGACTAGAGGGACTATCTATAGATTATTTTGTCCTTTAAGAATACATTGAATTGATAGTCTTATCAAAATAAGTATCAAAGACAGACTATGAAACGTTGCCGTTGTAGAAGTTAAGTTTCCAGATAGAAGATCTAGAATATTTGTCACTTATTTTCCAAATCCTGGTTCCATTTTTAGCAATATATTAGAAAAATATACCATAGACCCAGAATATGGGATAATCTTACTCAGGAATCTAAATATCACAAGGAATCCTGCAAAAGATGCAAAACAATTATAGAGGATCTAGAAATAAGAGAAATAGAATAAACCTTGAGACTATGGTTTTCAAGCATCTACTGGAAGACTTTGCTCTTTTAAAATCGACCTCATAAACATCAAATCACCTGGTCCTCAAATTCAGAAAGGCTAAACAAGGTAGAATTGACTATATTTTTAGCTTCACCAACGGTATCTAAAAAACTAAATGAATTATAAGTGATCCTTCTAATTTGTCTGGTAACTCCTATTATAGAAAGGTTCTCAAACTTAGAACAAAACACCATAGTTTTCTGAAACTTAAATTTATCAGAAGAAATAAAAAACGAAAGTATGCACGATTATAAAATATTCTGACATAAGAATACGAACGCGCTTTTTATTCATCTTGTGAAGCTTTAGAGAAAATAGAAAATTGTTCCAATCATCTTTTTTAAATATCAGTATAGTTGATAATATTGTAGAGAAAAACGCGTG
>NW_027290490.1:0-793 GCF_016086655.4 Lepeophtheirus salmonis | reverse complement strand
ATATTAACTCATGTTATCAAAGTTTATACCATTTACATATATTTGATGGTAATTTATTTATAAATTCTAATGAGTCTTGCTTTACCTCATTAGTGTTATAATTTATGTTAGATATATGGGTTTTTGCTTCTTCTATTGATTGATTATTTTGAAGCGTAATTTGATTGAAGTAAATGAATATTCAGATCATTTTTTTATTCTAAACCATAATTTTTATCTACTTCAGTAGGACTTGATAATGGTTGTTTTGGCGAAATCTCTCTTGATTTAAGAAAGAATTACGTACTCGATAACCAAAGATCTTCCTTTATTTTTAATTTTTCTAAGGTGATACCTTTACTAGGAAAATCTGCAGGATTAAGAATACTTGAACCAATTCAAATTGATGAGTCTTGAACATTGTCAAGTATTGTATTTATTCAACGTTCTTTCCAGATTTCACCTTGACCTTTACTTTTCTGAGTTCCTTGAAGATTCATAAGCGTGTCTGTTAAGTAAACTAAGCCCTTACTTATGATTCTTCCCTAAAAGGTTTCTTGGAAGTAAAGTTGCAATCTCATTGCCATGAGCAGAGTTATTAGCTAATGCATCTTCTACGATGGCCCCTTTACGCAGATTCATGTGACATAGTTGAGGTTTCCGAGAATGTTAGTTATGAGGTGAGCATAGTATGTCCTTTTTTCGACACTATA
Organism: Lepeophtheirus salmonis; assembly: GCF_016086655.4. Lineage (NCBI taxonomy): Eukaryota > Metazoa > Arthropoda > Copepoda > Siphonostomatoida > Caligidae > Lepeophtheirus > Lepeophtheirus salmonis. The sequence goes on along the minus strand of NW_027290490.1, from coordinate 101 downwards.
TAAGCTGCAATTCAAACAAAGCCCCAGTCTATCCCGGAAATGAGACCTCTTTTAGTTTGGGGATTTGAATGATCCAATCTTTTAAGAGTTGTATAGCTTCT
>NW_027290489.1:0-263 GCF_016086655.4 Lepeophtheirus salmonis | reverse complement strand
AAATATGTATTATGGCCATTTTGAAAAAAAAACAAAAATAACAAGAATGTTTTGGAGGAGCACAGCTTAGATGTTTCGGTCTGGAAATCCTAAGGCGGTCTCAAACCGTTATGATTTTAAGAAGACCAAACTAATTCTGTCATTTAATGAAGTTTAGTATGAACTTGTCTTTAAAAAAATCGATCTCTCATAAAAAAAATCAATATTATGGAAATAAATGTTTTTCTTTAGTAGAAATTTAAGAGAAGTTAATTTTTTTAGCA
>NW_027290488.1:0-656 GCF_016086655.4 Lepeophtheirus salmonis | reverse complement strand
ATGATCAGACATCCATAGTTACTCAGTTATACCCCCTAAATAACAAAACTATGATTACAGCACAGCTATATAGTCAATTCATTGATGGTTATATTAATGAATAATCACTATGTGACACTTTCGGTAATTCAAGAAACCTCTTTTAAAATTACAATTAATTCCTTCCCACGCAACGACATTTTTTCTTTCTTTCAATAAATAAAGTACTTTGACCATATCACATACATAATTATGTTTTTGTTTGATGAAAGTCCGCCACTTTAGCTGAATTTTTTGTTTCTTTCTTGCGTGCTATGTAAACTTCTTTTTTTCTTTCTTTAATCTGCCAAAAAAAACGTTATCACTTACACTTACTATGATATACGTGGATATGAGATATATGAGGATATGGAGTTTATATATATACTTTATTCTACACGCGGAGAATCCAGAATGACTCTCATATTAATATATCATTATACACAAAATACACACGGAACATTTATACATAGGTCACCAAACCTATAGCTATGAATATATATAACATCCCCTTTTCCCCCAGGACAATGATTACAAAATATGAATCTAAGTTATATGAAATGAAATCCGCTTGTTCCCTTCTGTTGAATCAAACGGATGAATCTCCTATTACGATGCCAAAGACGACCATTTTTCAT
>NW_027290487.1:0-7313 GCF_016086655.4 Lepeophtheirus salmonis | reverse complement strand
ACGAAGATCACAATTGGTCAGAAAGGACAAAAAAGTGCGTTATGGTAGAATATATATCTTTTTCTTCTGTTAATAGCTGATTACTTATGTGAGAAACAACATTGAAGTTAACTTTTAAAGCTTTAAATTGACAAAAGTTTTTTATCATTCAGCCTTATCCTTTCTAAGTTTGGGAACTTTGATGACTTTACAAATTCTATAATAGGTTTTAACTTTTGAAAATAACTGTATAAGCTTTTCATATGTCTAAATCAATATTATCATCAATTACAAGCAATATGCTATAAAAAAATCTTAGAGGAAGTACTTAACAAGTAAAGGCGGCTATCACATTATATAATGCAATTACATCTAATCCGTGACCTGATAACTATTTATAAAAACTTTGTATTGTATAATCTTCAAACATCAACAACTCTCTTTTTCTAAATGACGAGATTTTGTGATTTAAATGTTTTTTTGTTTTTAAGAGTAAAAATAAAATTATTTATTACATTTTTGAAGCAGAAAAGTTACTAAAGTGTCATTTTCTCTCCTCCTAACAAAAAACCTTCCTTAAGGCTCATTTGAATATATTTTATTTAATTTCTTTTGTTGGAGATGAAAGTTCTTGCGTATTTCTTTTCTCTTCTGTTTCTTGATCATTCTCACTCTTTGGCCTCAGAAGAATAATTTTTGAGTTCGATTTTTTTTTTGCTTTAGCTAAATGCCGCATCACACTTGCCCATTGATCACTGAATTCGTTGTCATAGTCAGAGAGTTAGGCAAATTGGCAGCTGTAAGAATAGATCTATCATTATCTCTGAGCTCCCGGACTCTCTTGATCTTGTCATATGTAGAGTTCCAACACACTTGCGATGGAGTCACAAGGAATTTACTGCATTTTTCTCTTACTATATCCGTAAGCAAGCATGATTGGTTAAACTTGTTCAATAACTTGCGAAGAATGCCGAAAACTTTATAATATGATCGAGCATATTCTTTTGTCCTGGGCTTTAGTACTTGTTTGCTGTCTGTAGCTGCAATTAAATTTAAAGTATCAGAATGTGTTCAATTATTTAATGCTATTACTTATGATTCAGATTTGCATTTTCAAAATAAGTAATGAACGACAATTCATTGAGAAAACTCCGCTTACCCAAAATGGATCGGAAGGTCCAGCAGCTCGTCATCTCCTGACTCGAAGATATCCCCAAGATTAATATTTTTATCTTCATCCTCTTCTTCATGCTCCGATTGAAAACTGAGTGGATGGACAGATACCTCATCGATAGCCTTCGAAAAGGAAAAAAAATATTTAAAGGACGTATTCTGATAGTATGGAGAATAATATTATCTCCATTTCAAAATTTATGTATGTATATCAATTAGTAGAATAGTCTGCCATAGACATTGAAGGCTTTGGCAAAATTCTATGAAAATAACTTCCAACGACATTGTTAGACTAATAATTAGTTGGAAACTATACTGTGGCCCTCGCAACAAACGTCAGCAGAATTTGCTTTTAGTGGCCCATTTGCTTATATTAACGGCCACAGGATGAGCCACGGCTCCATGATTCAGAATAATTGAACAGGTCAAGTTTATATGTTCGAGTTAAGGTAGAGTACTAGAAACATTCATGTTCGATTAGAGCCTTTAAAAAGTACCCCCTCAGCCCCACCCCATGTCACTGCCACAAACTAGGTCTACCAAACGTTAGTCTTTTCTTTATCAGCCTTTTAAATCATATTTAAAAAAGTAAAAATAAATAAAAACTTTGATTTTTTGATTTTTTGAAGTGCTATTGGAACCAAACGCTAAAATCTTATTTTTTTGCGTTCAGTGTTAAAAGAATCCGTTCCGTTCCGTTAATTGAACGCATGTTTCATGGAACGCGGTTCAATTTTGCGTTCCATTCACAGGCCTGTAAAATACTATGTAGATTTTAATAATATGTAATTTATTTTAAATATTGTGGATGAATAATATGATAATGATTGTCTGGGAGATTGTTACAAATAAATAGCAGTTTAGTTTCAGAGACTTATTTGGCTAACTACCAGATGATTTCTGGCCTTTTTTATCTTTCTTTTGAAGGAAAGGTTGCGTGATACAATAAAGATAACGACGTGATATACAAATCTTCAGATGAAGAGAGGAACGAGAGAAGAAAAAAAACAAACGAAGAGAACTATCACCTTTATGAATGGAATTCCAAGAGATGATTTAAATTCACGAAGGCTAAACATCAGTAGATAAAAGTGCAAAATAACGCCGAGAATAGGGTCTCCTTAAACTTAAAATTTTTTTAGATGTATAAAAAGGTCCAAACACACCTTGAAACAACACAAATCGAAATTATTGTTACACCACAAGGAAGACGTCTGCACGCTATACATAAACTACTTTGAATTAATATGAGATAAAACCGATACCTACAAATGAGAAAATGTCATGGTGTGTACAGCATTAATTTATATTTCTGCCGGGCAATAGTCCAGCCGATATTATATTGACTGATCAATTATCATGTGGCAGACCAAGTTGCAATAATAAATTAATTTTGTAATTGAAACTACTAAATTGAGCCCCCACATGGTCCCTCTCCTAAGTTGCTGGCAATTTTTTCACAACAATTAATAATGAATTAATTGATAATATAATTAAGCCAGACAATAAACTTGCAATGGATGCCTTTATTTTGCTTCTGTTACAGATTTCATTTTAAATGCTTTTGGTCTTTCTACAGTGTTGGTCTTTTCGAGGCTCCAATCTGCATACCATGCTGATGTGTAGCTGACTATTGTCTGATCCACTCATATGTTTTGTTACATAGTTAAATAAAATTAATAATTGACTTTTTATACTTATTTTAGTTAATTTCCTTACTAGTTGCTACTATTTCCTTCATATATGAATTATCTTGGAGAGTTAACCGTTATATTGCTTTCCCATTGGCAATGCTTCTTGGAAGTATTGGAAACTGATTCAATTTCAGTAAATTGACTATTTGATTTTTTAGTTCATATTGAAAATCATGAATGAAGCCTTAAGCATCACTTCTTCATATCGTCTTTTTTTACAATTTTTTTTTTTTTTTTTGCTGAACAGTTGATTTTGGCTATATTCCAATTTTTTTTTTCTTTGAATATTTTTTCAATTATATATATGTTAATTTTTTACTACCTTGGATATATTAAGGGCTGTTTTTGTGGAAGGGCGGCTGTATGTTGGGGGCTAATTGATGGGGAGTGGCTAGAGTGAATTTAGACAACTTTGCCATGTTTAGTATTATTTGGGGTTGCTATACCCTCTTTGTCTTTGTTATATATATATATATGAAGAAATAACAAATTTTGATTTCGGGGTAAAAGTAAATGGCTATTAGTGGTATTTGAGAGATGTGTTATTATAAGTTTTTTGGATAAAAGGAAAATTTAATTTTTCTTACAGTGGTCAAAGTTGGGTAGAAATCTTTTTTCTTCTTGTTTTGTATTTTTACATCTATTTTTTTATTTTTTTGAGGGGGGTTCTAAATCGCTATTTCTATTTAGAATCAAGGTTTAAGTTACATTATATGGGGTATATTTCATTTCTTATTATATTTCTAGGAGTGGAATTCCAAAGAGGGGGGCCAGGTAAATTATTTCCAAGAGAAAAATGATTTTTAACTACATCGGATTTTTTTGAAATTGTGAAATAAATTTCACGGTCAGAAGCATTTGTGTATACAATAGATTATTTGAAGAATTTCACTGGATTTTCAATTGAAAATCCCGTGTAATTGTAAGCCCTGATCACAATTACACGTTAGTTACAATTTTACATACATTTGTAAGTTGTTTGTCTGTTCATTTTATAACGGACCAAATACAGTGTACTTGACAGGGTACAGAGGACTTTGGAGAGTTTTATGCCTTGGATCCACTTTGAGACAACCATTTAAGATCCGAGTTGTTGTTCTGGAAGTTGATCCAGGATAGTTTTAGTAGATTTGAAGACTCCTTATCCGTATTAGACCCATCTGAAATGGGATAATAAAGAATTTTGTTGTAAAGAGTGGAAGGTGGTTCTCGAAAAGTTTGGAATCCACATTGGAGTCCAATAAATATCAGGGTAATAGGCGTGCTCTAAAGGAGGGTAAGGATAGGACATATTAAAGGGGAAAGTGTGTAGAGGAGGTTGGGATTTACAGTAAGGGTTATTTCGTATATTTTGGTGATTATATAACCAACTACTCTGGCACATGCAGCGACTTTTGGGGTTGGGGAGTAAGCCCGGGTAAAATAAATACCATGGTCTTATCCCGGCCCAAGGTTGCCTCTTATTTTGTTGGAGTTTATAGTGCTATCAGAGTTATCAGCAGGAAAGTAGAATTGAAATTCAGCGAACTTAGAGACTCAGTCCCGAGGGTTAGAGTAAACATATACGAGATGTGCCTGCTGACATCAAAGAAAGAAAACCTATCAATGAGCTTTCTCGCTGGGAGATAGTGGGTGGGGAAACCTACGGCTTTTTATATTTATTCGGGTGTTCTGGATACAAAACAAAAACTTCGATCCGGATTGGGACAAGTGCTAACGTGCAGAGTATTTTACGTGCTATTTATGATTAAAAAATGATTTTTTTTTTGCATAAATTAAGTAACCTAATATTTCCTAAAAACGGCCTCCAAGTTTGACTTTAAGTCACGAGAATGGGTTGCATACGTGGGGAATATTACGGAGGAACTATTTGAACAGACAACAACTTTGTCTCGCAAAGCAAAAAAGTTATATGCCTCTAAAGAAAGCACAGTAAGTTTTAATCGAAAATTACTGTATGAAGGATTGATGTTTTAGAAAAAGTGTTTATATCCAAATGCATAGCCAAAAAGAAAAAAAATTATAATTTACTTGATTGGCTTGTGTTTTGAGGTTTATTTTTGAACCCTTAGTAGGATTTGATTATATAATCCGGTAAGGGGAGGAAATTTCACTTTGAGGCCTGTAGGAAATTAGGGAAACTTTTAAGGATACTATACGCGGGAGGAAATTTTTTTAATTTCTTCTTGCGGTTCTGCAAAGGGGTCGATCAGGGTATGTTGGGCGTTGCCCAAAAATCCATAAAAACCCAAACTCAAACGGAAGATCGTATCATATGAAAGTCTCTTCTTAAAATTGCGGTTCGAATGAACCTATTTCCAGGAAAATCAGAGAATCTAAAAATATAAACCCCCAAAAAATATAATACTTTTTGAGAATTCTCTGTGGAGTAGTGTTTAGAGCGCTCACATAACACTATATAACAACAAGTATTTCAAATTCTTTCTCTTGTGGTAAGAGGGAGTGGTGTCGGAGATTGTTAGAGGATGGCAGCATAACTAGGCCCCTTAATGGCGCAGTTTCACATTTAAAAAAATTATTAGCAATTGCAGGTTGACTGAGGCACCCAGGGGGGGGGGGAACTGTAAAACCCTGAGATGAGAAGCAAATCAATCTAGTGGAAGGGCGTAGACGTCCTACTTGTGTACACTGTCAACAGCAAAGCATGCAAGGTAGGCTCTCAACCAAAGTTGAGTAGATTTTGGCTGATTATGTCCTGCCGATATATTAAAAAAAAAGAAAACGAAAATTTACGTAGACACCATCCCGATTTTAAGAATGTTTGAGAGTGGAGCAGCTTAGCTGTCATGACGTTTTATTAGATTAGCTGTGAGTAGCTCTGAGAGAGATGTAAAGAAAGAAAGAAAACACAAATCATACTCCGTATGATGCAACTTCTGAAGCCCACCGTTTCAGTTAGTTATTCAAAGGATATTGTTTATTACTGTTGTGATACTAAGGACTTTTAATAATTTCATTATTTACATGTGTGTGACTGGTAAAAAGTAAAGGAATCACTTCCTGAACAGCAGCAAGTCTTCTGGAGTCCTTATTTCTTCTTTAAAATACGAGGTGGATAAGTATCTACTTCATTGTCGTCATATGGGATTCAAGATGTCAAATTTTACTCCGAAACAGCAAGTACATTTCCTTAGTTATAGTGGTGGAGGATATCACCCTCCTTAAGGAAGGACATTAATTAGAGGAAGATGAAAAACACAAATCTGATCCTCATTAATTTGGATAGCCCTTTCCTACCTTAAATTTCATGAAGAAAGGATATATTAATCTATGTTGGTGGATGCATTTCAGGATAATTAGTAAACGAGTTTTCCTAATTTACATACTATAATGTCAACATATAGGGTTACATCTACGATATATTTATTAATGATCAAAACGCATTGCAGTTTTAGAGGAAGAGTTATCAGCATAAGCGACAAATATATATCATATTCGAATCATATGGAGCCTTATAAAGTAATAGGAACTTCTCTTTGGTCCGGTAGGAGGGTTTCCCTCGCTGCAGATGAAATAAGCCTTCAATGACTCCTCCTTAGTCATTTTACTTATACCATTCATTCCATACCTTACTTTCATCCTTTGGTATTGACTCCAAAATGATGCATTAAAATGTATTAATTGTAAAACCACTAGAAATATTTTCCACAATTCATATATATATATATAAATATTATCAGTCTTATATTCAATGTACAAAATTATTTCAAATCAGTAATGTAGGACTTGGCGTGGGCTAAGACGCTTGGTGGAGGGATCTATTGGAGTGAGGGAGAATACAGCTCAAAGGTTTTTTCCATACAAGATGGCATTTTAAGCACCATAATTTTTGGTAGATGTTTATAATAATAAATTAATTGAAATAGTATTTCAATTGAAACACATTGTGCTTTATCTAAAGAGATCGAGTTTAAGCACACTGCTTTAAAAAAAACAATTCATTTTTTGGTGATTGTTTACACGGTCAATATCATTCTATTGAAACCTCTGGAATATCCGTTTTCTCTAGACCTAGGAAAGGACTGGTTCTTCTTGATGTCTCTAGGAGCTGACGAAAACATAAAGATAAAGACACTTATTAGTGGTCTTGTTTTTAATGTTTACAGAAATACATGCCGCGGAGTCCAGTTAAACTGTTGAATAATACCGGAATGATTTGAAGAAGAAACGCATGCACGTACACTGCTGCGTTAATCCTGTCAAAAATATTGACAATTCTTTTTTTATTATTATTCAGTACACTTCAGAAAAAGAATTACTCGAGCTCTTAGGAATGCCTGAAAATTGGTTAATGAAGCCATCACTGACGACGTTATGGCCGACTTCCTTACTGACGAGGGGAAGGATGGTGATGACATCGTCCATGACATATCAGACAGTTCCTGAGAGGTGTGTACTTTGCCTGTTGGGAAACAGAAGAGAGCCGTAGGAGTAAAAACAGGTGGT
>NW_027290486.1:0-1286 GCF_016086655.4 Lepeophtheirus salmonis | reverse complement strand
AACTAATTTAAAAATTATGCTAGAAGATACAAGAAGAAAATTTGATATATAAGAATAAAATAAATTTACTAGAAATTAGTTTTGAAGAGAGTGTGATCGTTCAAAATTATAGGAATAAACAATGGTCAAATCACGGAAGAATTATTGCTAAAAGAAATAATCGAAATTACCAAGTCAAATTGGATTCAGGATATAATATTTCATATTATTTGAATGAAACTTACAACAATGTCTTTTACAAACACGATCTGAAGTTGACACTTTATTTTGAAGGGATAATTCATAATTTCAAATAGTCAGTTTAATAATGATTTTTAGATTTTTCTTTAAAAAACCTATCACCATGTATCTACCTTGATTTTGAGCTGACATTAAGTCATCATCTTTTGCCCAAAAACATTTTTTAAGGGTTTAAATATTATACCAAAATGGAGGGTTTGCTTATAATACCACTTGATGTTGATATAAAATTACAACTAACAAATATTATAGATTTATAATTGTTCATATAAGTTTACAAAGTGGAATTTATGATCAAAAATAATGTTTTTCAACAAGACAGATTGCGTGATTAGAGCTTGTGCTCCTCAAGGTGGTATTAAACTCATTTTCGCAGCCTTTTTTTTAAATTGACAATGATGAAGAGCGTTTTCAAGTTAAAGTTATGACTTTCAGCTTTAAAATAATATATTTTTATGTGTATTTGTCTTGAAACCACGCGCCTCTCAATAAAAAGCACTCATTTTCAATTTGAATTAAACATCACTTTTCTTTGTTTGGTTTTTAGAAATATTTTTAAAATAGAGATATCTTTATTATAATTCCTTCATTTTTTTTAAACTTGGAATAATCTCAAGATTTAATTTTTTTATCACAAAATGTTATACTTGAAATTATATTTCATTACTAATTTAACAAGCAAAACCTCATATCTTGGAATTTCAAGAAGGAAAAAAGATGTTTCCGCACATTTTACTTTAATTCTCGTCCAAGGATGGATGTATCAATGAAAAAATATTCTTTTTAAAGATTTAATAAATGCATATCATTAATTTTGTTAATGTAAGGTTGTTTTTTTAAAAAAATTCTGGAGTTTTTACCAATGTATGTACTTCAGAATAGTTGATAATCTGTAAATGCAAGCATCTCAATTTTTTGGTTTTAAATAGTTAACATTGATCAAAAATACTTTGATGTATAAAATTCTTTAATTCAAGTAAAATTTTAACTCTTTTTTTAATGTTCTTAAAGAAAATTTCTGTTGCAACCATAGGTCTAAGCACTAA
>NW_027290485.1:0-3358 GCF_016086655.4 Lepeophtheirus salmonis | reverse complement strand
TATATCCCTTCACAAGGACAAGGGTGGGATCAACTTTAACATTAATAGCATACCCTCAGCCAAAAATACTAGTTTTTATGTTGGACTTCCTGAATGTACAACTCGTCCACATAGAGTTAAATTTTGGTATTAATTTGAAATAATTAGAGGACATTTTGAAAAAATTATTATAGAATCTATAGAAAATGGAAGCAGAAAAAGAATCTTTTAAATGTGATTGGAACTTGAAACCATTTTTTTATTATTTGGCGTCTTGAAAAAAAAGTTGTAAATTCCGTTGCAAATTTGGAAAATGTGGGAAAGAGGTAACTGCGACTGAAAGATCGAAATTCAATTTACAACGTCATTTAGAGTCTCGCCATGGTACAGAAGTCCTTGAAAAGTTTCCAAATTTTTTACGACCTCTATATTTTCATCTACGAGCTACCGGACGTACTTACGTACAGCAGTGAATGTAAGAGAATAACTCAGACCAGCACGATGTTTAATTGCTTTTAAGCTTAATAATTTTGTGTTAAAAATGATTTAACGTTATATATAGCTTGCTCAATATTTTTGAATTATATTTTTCATTCTATAAAAAAATATTTTCTTATAATAACAAACATTTTTCATGGAGGAAAATGTATATACATATATCACCATTTTAAAACTTAATTCATATTTGGTTCACTTATAATTAAAAAAGAAATAAAAATCTTCGATTACAAATAAGGAAATAATGAATATTCAAATCAGTGCATAAATATATATAATTATAATTTGTTTAGTAAATTTCTAAGTTTTCCTCTTAGTATTTTTTATTTTATGGGCTTAGTATTTTATATATACTTATAGTGAACTATATGCAATGCAACATTTAATTCATTTATTGCAAAAATCTATTTAATTTAATGTGGCACTATTTTTTACTACAATAATGAAAATGAGTTTTAACGTCGACATGCAAAAAATATAATAGAACAAACAACAGGGCATTCAAAGTATTGCAAAGGAGTGAAAAGCACAATGTACTTTTCGTTTCTTTTTGCATTTTGTTATTTCATTTCAAAAACTTTTAATCCCCTGTTCTAAAAAATGAATACCAAATGAAAGGGAAGGAGTAGTGTTGTATTGTTGTATCAAGACGTATTATTTTTTCGGTCAGTTCAGTTTTGGGACCCGGTCCGTGGGATTTCGTTACTAAAATTCAAAAAAAGAAAAAAAAATATTTTTTGACGTCATCATGGACATAACTTTATAATTTTTAGGACTGAAGTGGATCAAATTTTAGTCTAATCAAGGACCAACTCAACACTACTGGAGTAGTATCATCAAAGTAATCGAGAAATCACGTGTTTAGATCAGTGTTTCTCAACTTTTTCAGTCAGGGCACTTTTCAAAACTGTATTAAATCTCAAGGGACCAAGTGTTATTTATGATTAAAAATGACACTGCATAGTGTAAATGCAAATGGTATGTTTGTAAATATTGTAATTGTCGTTGTATGCACTCTTTTTTAGTCTTACTAGTATCTGTCTTAGCGGCTGTCAGTGCTAAATCAGAGCAAGTGGCACGCATAAAGTACTCTGAGGCTCTGTTTGACAATGGATTAGAGTCGAGTTGCTTTTTTTTTTTTTCGAAAGAAAACGATTTATGATGCTGTTGCTTGTTCCTTACTCTTCGTAAAATCAAATGTATTTTCACGGGAATGATAAAAATATGCCGCACACTTCAGTCAGGCTGGACTGTGGTGGCCAATTAATATGCTACATTTTTGACAATGGGTACTTGAGACATAATTTACAGTTAGTTATATATTTCTATTTATCTTAAATGAATCAAATTTTAAATATGTATTCAAATATGTCAAATATTTTTTTTAATTAGTTGTCAAAATACATATTTAATGAGTTCTTTCCTGCTGTGGTCAAGGGGGTACTCAAATGTACTGCTACACCCTCATTGAAAAAAAAAAAAACCAAAATGTTGTCTTCTAATATCAAATTATTTTCTATTGGAGCGCAAAGGTTTATTGCTAGAGCTATGAATTTACATTCGGTATGTAAAAAAAATCCTGAGAAATAATTTGTCAAATTTCACAATTTGAAAAAGAAAAGTTTTGTTGTCAAGATCGTTTGTTGAGGATTAACTGCAAGCAGCAATCAAATGAAATACAAAATACAAATCCTATTTCGTATCTAGCGCAAAAATATTATTGTAAAAAGTTTGTTTGAAATTTTATTTATTTCGTTTCAGTCTTAATCGATTTTTTTTCTAGAACGATGAGTCTTCAGAGTGTGACCGAGAAGCACTGTTTTTAAATAATTAACCAAATTTTACGGTGTCACTCTTTGGAATCAAAAGGTCTCATTATGTTGGAGAAAAGGCAAAGGGTTTTTGATCTTCTCCACGCCCAAGTGAGTGTTGAAGAGATCACGAAGGTCGTAGGGTAGTCCCAGAGACTTGTTAACAAGATTAAAAACATAGTGGTTTCAGGTCCCTAGCCTTGAGAGGTGATAAACGCCAGAAAATCGGGATCATAGAGGACGTGGAGACCACGATCACCAGAAGTCGGGCCATGTCGATGAGGTAGCATACCAAACCTCTCAATGTCAATGATTATACTGTGAAGAGGTATGTGAAAGATTTGAGTAAGGCCTCTTATATAAGACGACATCGACAACTGCATTCAACGGCAACAAAGGTCAACCAGGTCAAAGAGAGATCTGAAATCGTTGAGTTAGTTAAACTAGAATGGCTCGGTTTAGCCACATTCCTCCCTATACGGTTCCCTTCTCGACTATGCCATTTAAGTGTAGTCGAGGCGAGAGTCTGTGCTAACCCTCCATAAAATTTGGATGATCTCAAGGCCTCCATCAGTGGGCGGCCATGTACGAGGCCTTTATCAATAAGTACTGTGTCGCCTTTAGTTCCAAGTTGGAGGCCATGGTAGTAGCTGAGGGATATCATTTTGAAAAATAGAAAGATATTTCAATAAAGAAGTCTGTGATAAAGCCCCAAATTTGTACTCCTTTTCATTCTAGCAAAAGTTTACCTTATTTTTTCGTTATAAAAAAATCCACGATTTTACCACCCACACTGTACACAGTAACAATATACCTATAAATTTCATATGACATCAATGCTCACAATTTGGAAATACACATGATGTCATCAACCATTCATCATTTAAATTTAATCTAGACCTAATTTCCAATGAGATTGATAAAGACTTACTTTTTGTGGAATCGATCTTCGTCAAATTTGTCTTTGGAACTTATACAGATCAGTCTCAGAGGAAAATTTGTAACTTACCGAAACCTAAATTATTTCAAAGGGCATAATTACTTCAGTCCACCGGTCTCAATCTGGCTTA
>NW_027290484.1:0-575 GCF_016086655.4 Lepeophtheirus salmonis | reverse complement strand
TCACGCGTTGGGAACTAACGTTGGAGGGGGGTTATTGAATTACTGCTTTAAAGAGTAATATTCTACATTTAAAATAGCAATAAACCGACAATTTGAGGAATATATTTAAGGAGATCAGCTGTGACAAGGGAGGAAGGGAAGAAGAAAATAAACAAGCATATTGGGAATAACTACTCCGATGCCAATCCCAATTCTACTCAGAGTCCAATAAGCACTTACAATTATAACTCCACAACGAATCCTCAAGATTGTATCTCCGTCTTTTATGTGCCTACACAAATATTCAATCAGGTTTTGAATATATTTTGATTTGCTTAGGACAGGAAGTTCACTACTCAGGAATTAAATAATGATGACAAATCCTATAAAGCTGTATTTTTAAACCTCCACTAATCAAAGTTGCTCCATAAATAGTGTTTTCATGTCTTAAAGTATGTCATACTTTGTTGATAGAAATGAAGTAAATATGTATTCAAGGTAGTTGAATTTGTTTGATCTCTAATATATTTTATCCTCTTATATTATTATATGTGGGGAGGTGAAAATTGTTTAAATCCCTGTGAGTATAAATTAAA
>NW_027290483.1:0-4515 GCF_016086655.4 Lepeophtheirus salmonis | reverse complement strand
CATTTAAAATCAAAAAATATAATATACCATAAGCAAATGCAGCCGTGCTCAACTCACTTAACATAACACAAGAATACGCCATAAAAGATGTTGCCCATCGTCTCTGATATTGAGGAAGTGTGTATGTGTGTAAAAAAGCTGCAGTTACAGCTGTTTCAAAATCAAAGACTGAGCTTTTTGAAGAATTATCTGAGCCGAAGTCGATGGTAGGGCCGCCATCAGAATACATGGATGAGTTAAGACTAATACGAGAAAAATTTGGTGTGTCTGAAGACATTATAAAACCAAAGTTCTTAAAAACATTGTCGGAGGGTATTAAAATGACCACGGTGTCACAAGTATATCTACCCATCGAAGCTATGGGATCACTAGCAGATTCATCCACGACTCTTATATCTTTGGTATCTGTATCTGCATTGGAAAAACTTGTCCTAGGAAGGATAAGGCCCAGTGTGCTGCATTGGTTTAGACGCCTTTTAGGGGGCCCCTTGTCAACGTCTGGTTGTCGGTCAGACGACTATATTTTTGGGAGAGAAAGCCAGAACATGAAGGAGAGGGTGTCAACCGCCTACAAAACTAGAGTAAAGCCTGGTGGTATTCAAACAATTCCTGGCATACATGGATTTGGATATGATGAGAAAAGTCCAAGCTGAGTCCTTGTGTCATGATTCTCATACTCACTCACACAAGATTAATGAGCAAAATAGCACTATAAATTCAAGTATATCGTGTATAAAAAAAATTTACGGCAATGCCCTAAAAAAACGAAAAGTAGATATTTTACTAATGAGTCCATTAAAGAGGCCCTTAAATTAAGAATAGCATTAGAATTTTTTAGTCAATATTGACCTTTTCCGAGTGTAAGAACCCTTCAGAAAATAACTGTTTTATGTTCAATGAAGGAATTTGATATGAAATATTTGATATTCTAAAAGTAATCGCTAGATCTATGACAAAGACAGATAGGAAAGCTTCTTTGACAATTGCATGATGTTGATGCTAAACAATTTTTGTTCCACTTTGGAGTAATTCAGTCATTTCCAGGCGAATAATTCCACTTATTTTTGAACTCTTTTAAAATAAGGTCTCCAGTGCTATGGATCTTGATGGGTCGATTTACCTTAAAATTAATAAAGTGTTTCAGATTTTTGAGTTTTGTAAAATCATTTAATTCAAATATATGACAGGCACGTAATTTATATTTATATAAATTTTTTTGTGTTTTTTTCTTCTTTATAAGCTTAGAAGTGGACCTGGATCAATAATCAACCCTACTTCTGCCTTCTTTTATTTACTATGTCTGGTAACTAAATATCTCTTTCCCATATTCCAGAAGAAGCCGTTAGCTATTTGGAACTCAGATACATTATATCACTCAGAATACATAAAAAAATCATTGGAAAACTTTGAAATTGAAAAAAAAAAAAAATTACTTATTGATTACAGTTAATTTATTTTTAATAATATGTATTTTATTTTTCTTATAAATTCTATATAAGAACAGAAGCACATGAACCGATACCAATAAGCAATATATTGTGGGCTGTAGGGGTTGTGAGTATGATTATCAATTTTTAAGGTCAGAACGTAAACACTAAACGATTTGTACCTCCTAATATTGACGAAGTGTTACGGTCACGGCATTTATTAAGGGACTTATTTGTGCTACCAGGGGATTTTCCTAAAAGCATTAAACAAATTCATTATCGTGTTTTTTTAAATACAATCAAAAAATACAAACGGTTTTGAAAATCATATTGTAGAGATCAAAAATAATTATCCACTTGTATATAATACAAAAGATGATTTAAGACAAATGAAGGGCAAGAAAAATGAATATTTATTAGAAGAAGAATATAGAAGTTAACCATAGTCAAATACTGCTAACATGTCCAATTCCACAAACATATAGAGAACGACTTAGATAAGATACGAAAAATAGTGATGCAAAGAATTATTGAATCAGTTGAGAAGCCAAAAATAGACAAGTCCGATGGATAATGTTCCAAAGAAGACTCTGGGGCAAATGAGAATTTTTGTGGATCATAGAGGATGGAACAAATTTGTAAATAGGATAATTCACCTTTTCTACACCAAATCAAATAGCAAATACCATTCCCCCAAATTTAAAGATATTTTTAACCCTGGATACATCAAAAAGCTACTAGTAAGTTCCTTAAGTTTCCAATGGTTACCTGATCAGTCAAAGGTGTTTAAAGAAGTAATAAATATGTTGTTTATTTCACCAATCCTCACTCACTATGATCCAAAGAAGCAAGTAACAATAAGGACCGATTATAAAGACTACATGGATTTGGATATACACTTATGTAAAGAGAAGAAGGATGTCAACAATTGGTACTCTACGGATCAGGGTTTATAACTAAGACTAAATCAAGATACGCACATGAATTGGAAGCACTTGCTATACTTTGGGCCATTGACAAATGCAAAATCTATCTTTTGGAAGATAATTTAAAGTCAAGACGGATCACAAACCGTTGATTGTTATTATTAATGGAACTGATATGGGAGCAATCAATAACTCACCTCACGTATACAGAGATTTATTGAAAAATTAGCCCCATACACCTTCGACATAGAATGGACGAAAGAGAAGGCTCATTTTATTGCAGATGCATTGAGGAGAGCTCGAATTGAGACCCTGTGGAAGAAGAAATTGAGGGAGCCAAAATGTTCAAAGACATTTGTTATGAAATATTAAAAGAAAACAAAGCTTCCAAAAAAATTCAAGCCATTCCCATCGCCCTTAAAAAAAATTAATACTGCCGACAGCTTTTAACCCTTTCAGCCCGTATATAACTATTCGTCACATCATAATTTTTGGAATAACAAGAAGGAAGAAAATTAAACTTTGTTGGATACAGAATTTCAATTATTAAATTCTTAGAAAAAACTTTCGAATATTAAACTTTTTGGAACATAACTTAAAAAACTAGCAACTATTCTCAAAAAGTAAATTTTTGGGGGAAAAAAAACATCACAGCTGAAATATGTTCTTTTTCCAAAGAAAATGAATACATCAAATTTTTCTTCGTTCTGTGTGATAAAAAATTCAAGTAAGCTACATTCTTGTCCCTGATTTACAACAAAAGAAAACCAAATGAAGAAATTGTGGCTTATAGTCAATTTATATCCATAATATCATTTTTCAGACGTTGGCAATTTTTGAAATCTCCCATTTTTTCTATCAGGTCGAGAATCAGAATATATCCTTTTTAAGTAAAATAAAATTACACATTTTTAGTGTAGCCCCATATCACCCCAAAGACCCTCTCATGGACAACTTCCCTGCCAGCAAGCTATATTGCATCCATAATTATCTATCTGACCATTGTTATGCCGTCCTCTGCACATTCTCGTAAAATAACTACATATTTTCCAGCTACGCAAAGCCGTCGCTCTTGCACAGGGACTGTAGGGGCGTCGAGTATCTTTGAGTTTATTTAAAGTGTTAAATCATGGAACAACACTTCTTAACCCCTTACAGAGTTTCGTTTTCAAAGAGAATTCCCTCATAGGCAACAATTGTTTTTAATTAAATTTAATAGTTTTTGTTCAATTTTAATTACAAAACTGTTAATATGTTAACAAGTAAGTAAATAAATAAATGTCATTAAAAACTTTACAAAAATAAAGAGAAATCAAAAGTATAACACATATTAACAACCCATTGAACACCCGACGGTACATTTCCAGCTTTCCTCCATCATTCCCATTCCCCTTTATTTTTAATTGTTATGGTCAGTGGTCCTTCCGAACATAGAAAATCCATATTTGCAAGTTAGCAATTACTTTTGACAACAAGTTTAAAATCTTTGTAAGATTGGCTGATGAAACTTTCAACTGTCGTCTCCAGGACACTTATGATTGAACTTTTTAGTACAATGCAGTTATATTTGTCTTTTTTAATATTATAGGATTTTTTTTTTTCAGATAGCACATAAATGAAATTATAGAGGGATATATCTTAACTGACGTCCTTTTTCTAAAATTTAATAGATTGGTCTGAGGTGTAGTCCCATAATCCTCCTAAGACACTCTCATGGAGCACTTGCCAACCACCAAAAGCAACACATTCATAATTATTGGCTTAATCAAATTATGGCATTCTCCACGTATTCTAATAAAGGCACTACAACTTTGACAACAGTAGTAAGCTATTGGGCTTAGGCAAGGGCACGTTTGGCAGAGAGTATTTTTTCAATTTTTAAGGTGTGGACTCATGTAAGGGACTTGATTGCCCCCTTTACATTGACATATAAGGATTAAACAGTCCTCTTGAAGGAGACCTTCGTTCAAGTTCAAGGTCGTTGGTTTAAGACAGTGACTCTCCCAACCAATTTTAACCCATGCCCCACCAATACATTTTTTAAATGTTGATGCCCCCGATATTTAACTTACGGTGTTTAAAAATGAATTGTTATTCACAGTAAGGAAGTTTAAAAACATTAACTTGTCTCTAAAGAAAATTCCAAAGAACATAGCATTCAT
>NW_027290482.1:0-481 GCF_016086655.4 Lepeophtheirus salmonis | reverse complement strand
TAAACCTTTTTTATTTAACAACTTAAAATTCAGATATTAGGCATTTACAGTAGGGTGTCCTGTTAATGTATTTTTCTGAGCTCTGCAAACACAAGAGGCATCAAAATTAGCGTTATTTTACACAAATAATGAAAATTGAAAAAAAATTAAAAAAATCCATCATTTGAGGGGCTTTACCTCTCTTCAAAGTTTTAAGAAAAATTTATGTATTCACAGATGTAAACTGTATGTCTGAAATAATACAAAAATTAATTTTGAGAGTTATTTTATGATTAAAACAAGAATGGGCACTCGTTAGAGTGCAAAACCACTGCTAATGGTCATTTTTTGATGTGACCTTTTGATATGTATTGTCTTTTATTTACTTTTAGATCATGACGTAGGGATTTGTTATGGATAGATAGTAATGACCCTTGTGTTTTACGAGTTGATATATTTTAATAGTTATATGTATGTACATCCTATTAAATGTAATCCCTTA
>NW_027290481.1:0-4714 GCF_016086655.4 Lepeophtheirus salmonis | reverse complement strand
ATAAATACGTGGTAGGACATCAAAAGTAGGTTGGAGAGATGGATCTAGAAATACATCAATAATTTTATTTTTTCAATAATAAGAAAAAAAAATAGTCTGTCTTAACCAATAAAAAATTTAGACAATGTTATTTGAAATTTTTTTTCACTCAATATGGCCGCTTCAATATCAATCACAGGCTTTACAGGTTCCCTGAAGGCCATGCAGGAGTTGATGGTAAACTACTATGAATAGTTGTCCTATTGTGTCACCTTGGAGTACTTCAGTGAGGCCAAATTTTGGTGTGAGGTCCTGTTGGGTTCCCTCTCGATAGTGACCCATACATAATTGTCCAGTAGGTTCCCATTTGGACCAGAATTGAGCCATGCTGTCTTCACAGAACTTTGGGCACTTAGCTGACGTATGAGAAGTCTTGATTCCACAAGTAGTCGACCTCTGGGTAGTTAGTATTCAGCCATAGCAAGATGGTGTACCTAAAAATCTTATAGAAGGCTTCCTGGTCTATTTTCTGTCCAGCCTGAAAAAGGAACTCAGGCATCTTCTTTCTATCAGAGGCGACAACGCCGAGGACCATTGTTAGGGCTGGATTTTTTGTGTGGTAAATCCCTTGGACCTCTTCTTTTGTTTCTGCAAGACAACGTTTGTGCAAGAAAATTTTCACATTCCATTCTACGAGGATTTTCTTGCACTTCTCGAGCCTCCTGCCTTTCCTACCCTCTATCAAAAGGTGGCTTGGTGAAAGTAACTAGTCACAACTTGTACTTTATAGCCCTCCTGATGGTGCAGAAGCCACAGAGAAATTGTTGGTGAGGCAATTCATCGACTTTGTGGGATCCTTCTTTATATTCTTCTTCAAACTTAATAAGAATTTCATATCTTTCTTTAAATTATGTTCTTCATTTCCTTACAACCTGGAATGTTCTTCCCAATTTTTTTTTCCATATTGGCCAACTTAAAAACTGGGCTCCATGAATACATATCAATGTCTGTAATCTTCATTACATCCGCTCTAGCATCTAGGATAGTGTTTCTTAACTTTATCTAGGGTACTGAAACCTGCAAGCTTCATCAGTACATTCACTGAACTCCTTCATGATTGGAAAAATGAAATATGATTACTTCAAAACATATGTGTATACTTTATTAGTGTACAAAATGACCCATGTATAATATACAACCAAGAACCATTGTGTTCAAAAAACAAAACCAACAAAAATCACTTCACACAAAAACATAACTCAATTAATATTTGCTGCAAATCAATATAACTTTTGCTGCTGCCTAACAGACATCAGTTTAGAAATGCGTGGCTCCACTTTGTTAAGTGTCATTCTCATATCATTTTATAACAAAGTCTGTTCCTTTTCTTCTTTTGATGTCAACCATCAAAAAGAAATGTTTCTCAAAAATATGTTGTTACAAACGGTTTGTAATGAATAATCTGAAGCAGCTTTTTCCAAGATGATATTCGTCATCATCTACGCAGCTTGTTTTACATATGTTTCACCAATAGTGTGTACTTTTCCCCTGCTTTGCGATGATGTAAGCGACATTGTACGATGTTTTGGGGTTTGGTTTATCGATGGGTACTAAGCTGAGAACAGGCAGAGTAGCTTTTTCATCACATCTAGCTCTCTTCAACATGAAATTCAACATTGTGTTCTATTATTTCCCGTATCAATTTAGGAAGTATTTTCTTCAGTTTCACAGGTGCTAGTCTTGAATTGATCCACTTGAAAGTGCAGATCATGCATTGATAACTCTGCCTACCATCACGTTCCTTTATACACGTGAATCCATATTGTAGGTATTCGTCAGACCACTCTTTTTTTTGCTCGACATAGTTAGTAAGAAGGTACCAAAAGATTAAAAGAAAATAAAAAATGACGTATCATCACTTTAGCCACAAGTTGACTATTGAGCTCACCAAGTTCCCTGCAGCACAGATATCAAAGCTTAGTAATGTGGCTAGATCCCCTGCACCCTATGATTGACAAGCAGAGCCTACGAATGGAGTGTATTTATTTTGTGTAGCACCTTTTTACTGTTTAACTAAATATTTTTAATATAACAAAAATAAGATATTTTTTTGAATCTCAAGGTTTTCCTTGCACCAAGTTTAATTTTTTATAGTATTATGCCTAGGTGCTGAGTCTTGAAACCAACTGTAATTCCCTTCCCGGTAAATGGCATACAACCAGAGCTTTAAAACCACTTTCCTCACCTCTTGGACTAATTGTACATCAATTTTAAAGGTTGCACCGGTCAAAAAGTCTTCAGGGACAATTTTGTTGTGTCCTCCACCTTGGCATTTTTAATGAGTCTCCTGACCCTACGGACAAACAATTCAGTATGTCTGCGACCTCTTTTATGGATGCGGAGAAGAACTACAATCAGTTACTTTTTGTCTCCAATGTTGTTGTTTATTGACGTATTGCAACTTATAATACAGTAGATACAAGTTTATAATTTTCAAAATATTTTTTATCACCCTATATAGATGGCTTTATGGAGTTCATATTGGTGTGGTACAATTTTGCTTATGCACACTGTATATAGAATGGACATTTCGTATTTATCTTATTCAGCTTCAAAAGAATAATAGGACAGTAGCTGACCTGGGAATGCTATACACCAGGCGTCCAGAAGAGTGTCCCTCTATATTTTGCGGTAACCTTGGTGGTCTTGCAAAATGTTTTAATGATTAATATCATCGGTAGAGACTTGTAAATGAATACAAAGCCGGTGGTTGTAAATTTTAAGAATATATTAGTTCCTAGCTTGTACAATAATTCTTATGAAACAAATACTTTTTTTATGTTATATGGCTAGTGCTGACCAAAACTTCTTTGGGTTTGCAGAAATACTAGAAGCTGGTTTGATGCAAACAGTTCAAAATTTTCATTTGGCATTAAAATTTATTTAAAAAAAGGGTAATCTGAAAATCTTCTTCCAAATAAATGTTTAAAAAATTCTCAAAAAAGTTGTTTTCTATCAACATAATCATAGACCCAATATTCTGGCAAATTTATTAGATCAAATAAGGTGGATTTATGCATTACTGTTTATTGTATTATAGTATAAATGTGCAATGTAATATCAATATGTTTATAATTAGAATATTTCACGTTATTATAATTTTCAGGCGTTCTTTCTATTAATTTCAGTGTGAAATTTATTTTCTACAAATGAGCCAAATCTGTTAACAAAACAAGCCTTAAAGTATTGATTATTTATTCCAAATTCCAAACATGCTTGGATTTGATAAATATAGTGGCTACTTTAAAAGCAGAGAGTGATTCTCCTATTGATGATTATGTTCAAGAAAACAAAAGTTAATTAAAAATATAGATGATGAAATAATTGTGTTTACTTTATGTTTCCTTATGGAACATACTACATTAGCATTGAAGTCTAAGAAGAAGCATCACTACTCCTCCTTTCTCATGTCAAGAATGTTTACATACCAGAAAGCAGTTTATTTGTCCCAATTTGATTGCAATTCAAGATAAGCCTATTTTAATAATGTAAAAAAGCTAAATGAAAGATAACTAGGATTGGAAATACGATACATTCATAAATTTAATTCTAAAGTATTAAATTCTAACACCATTGAATTTTTTTTTGTCAAGCTTTCAGATAGCCTTTTCTCTGTTTCTGCTATTAATGGGCTTGTTACATACAATAAAGAAGAGTGGACATGCATTGCAAATTTTCTATTAATTATTATAAGATTTTTGAATGCCATCAATGTACAAGCAGATTCCAGTTTTGTCGACTTCGTGACTAAAGGCGTTTATCCATTACTTCAAATACTTGTCCTCAAATGATCTTATTTTTAAAATGGATAATGGGAAGAGAAAAATGATTTTGGGGTTCTTAAAAGAAACTTTTATTGCTTTAAGCACACTCTCATTTATATGTCCCTATCTTCAAATCTACTTAAAAAAATTTAAAAAAATGACTACATTCTTCTTAAAAAGCTGAATTCGTATTTGATTAAAGGCAGTTTCTTCAGACGTTGACAATTAGGGGAATCTAATTACTATATTTCTTTACAACAGGGCAGATAAAAAATTTGTATCCAACTTCTTATAATATTTTCAAAATTCTTAATTAAGAAAGTTAACATGACTCTTGATTAAACATTTTCAAATAAGCAATGTATCAATCAAAAGGTTCTTTGTAAATGAAACTTTCTATCGTGCCATTCAATAGAAAACTAGGAACTCAAAGAGTTGGAAAATGTGATTTTTATCAATTTTATGAATAAATGCAAAAGGTTAATTTTCGTCTTTAATGGGTACGCACGAATATTCAATCGAGTTTTGAGTATAATTAAATATATATAGGAAAAAAGTTAACTAATCAGGAATTAAATAATAATAACAACTGCAAGGAAAAGAAAATTAATTTTTCAGATTACCAATTCAAAAAAAGATAGAAAAAGAATGGGATATCTAAAAATACCCACGATTTACATCGCAACATATAATACTAATATTTAATATAACTATGCAAATCGTTTGTGCTTATAAAGACAGAGAATCCCCCTGAGGGTTTGTTGCGGAGTTACATTTGTAAGTCCTTGTTGGACTAAGAGTAGAATTGGTAATCAATATTAGAGTAATTATTGCAAATGCCATTGTTTATTTCCTTTTCCCTTCATCCCTTGTCAGAACTTATTGTAGATTATCTCCCACAAAACATTCTT
>NW_027290480.1:0-2002 GCF_016086655.4 Lepeophtheirus salmonis | reverse complement strand
ATATTATACAGTTTTTATTCGAACAAGGGGAGAACGTAAGCCAGGTGACAGAAAATGTGAACTCTTGGTGATACCAAAAAACAAAAGGAATTGAACCTCATTATCTATAAAAATTTTATAATCTTATATTTCGATATTTTGAATAAAATTAACTGTAATAATGGATAGAAAAATAACTATTTTCAAATTATCCAATTTTCTGTCCTAATGGATCAACAAAAATCAAACAAAATGTACCGATGTAGCCATTTTTATTGATTTTCAGTACATATTACTTTCATTAAATTAAATTATGAGCATTTTTCATTGGCCTCAAATATTATTTAATGCAGTGTTTTGTCTTTTTTTTATTCTTTAAGCCATTTCATGAAATTTTATCGAGACTGATTAGAAATTTGCCCATTTTAAATAGTAACTTATCAACTATGTGCCCCCAAGATGGCACTGCCTTCAAGTATGATGCTATTTATGACATCAATGAAAAAACATTCTATAGATCAAAATGAAATGCCCGCATCCATCAATAGTTGGTAATTAAAATGATTGATTTTGTAATTGAATAAGGCGTTCTGTCGACTCCAAGACGTGAAAATTTGAACTTGTATTGAATCTCAACTTATGCACAACATACTGGGATTTTAAAATAAAGCAACATACGAATTTGCCTACAGCATGAAACCTACGTGTATAGTATAAATACAAGCTAACAAGTTTTAACTTAACAAAGCCACAATTAATGAAGCAAATCTGTACATCGTTTTTTATAATATATCCATGTTAAAAAATAATAAAAAATACACGACTTTAACGACGCATGGTTAATCGAGGAGTTTGCATATTACGTATATATATCGAAGAAATAATAATTATCTTTGCATCGTATTTTTCGATTGAATTTTCACATGGGTAAAAAATGCGATATAAATTAAACCCAATAATTTGCATCTTTCAATTCAATTTTCAGATACAAAAAAAAAAAAAGAGAAGAAAATTACCATCCTGGTTGGATATCAACAGAGTAATTGCAATTTTTTTGTCATAAAAAAACATTTTACCAGCCAGAATCGTCAGACTTTTCATTAGTATTTGTTTGTTAAGTCTATTTGAACACTAGATGGCGTATCGCCTTTCAAAACATCGTCATAATAAACATGTCAACGCAATCTTATTAATAATAAATAACTCATCTTGAAGTTGACATTATGACAATTGTAATTCAGTATAACATCATAAAATTTGGCCACTTAATATATTAAAAAACCATAGTGAACCTCAGATATATTCAAATATTCCTCGGATCAACCAGAGAGACTTGGAAGTCGAAAAATATAGGCAATGAGCAACTAAATATTAAAACATTCAATGAATTACTAGCTTAAAAATGTATCATATGGTAGAGCTACTTAATCCGACAGTGAATTTTTTTGTAGTGGTGCCATCTACATTTTTAACATACCTATATAAGTTTTGTTCTCTAATAATATCTTTATTGTCTATTATAATTATAATTCGACTACACAAGACAATGCATTGGTATTTAGATTTACGGATTGCATATATTTTTATCAATTATACGCTGTCACGTTATGAATTTGTAAACCATCTTGCAAAGGGGGGTACTGATAGCCAAAACCAGTTTACTATTGGTACGCCTCCAACCTACATAAAGAAGGTAATTCAAGACTTCTTCTTTCAATATTGGTGTGACCGATACAAAAAAGATCAAGGTATGAAACATACACATATGCCGAAGTCGAAGTGTATGCAGCTCGGAAGAGAACCATTGAGACTCATTGTATAAGCCTACACTGGACATGGCCCTTTTCAAGCCCACCTAAGCAAGTGGAAGGCCACAAGGTCAACGTGTTATGTATGTATGGAAGAATTGCAAAGTGCAGACCATCTCATCAATAGATGCCCCGCTCTATCTTACGAGAGACATCATGCAATGAATGCAAAAAACGAAGACATTCGTTTTTTAAAATTTATGAAGTGTAAAAAA
>NW_027290479.1:0-970 GCF_016086655.4 Lepeophtheirus salmonis | reverse complement strand
CTATGGAGAAAATATTTTTATTTATTCGATTTTTTTGTTTTTGTGAGACAACAGTCACTTTTTGATTTATAACTCAATCTAGTTTCCTTGAGATTCGAAATACAATTTTAGTTTTGGGTGTTAAATCTAAGGGTCATTTTTTTTTTTTTTAAGAAAGTTGGATTTCATTATAAATAATTGAACATCATTAAATGTGTAGCTTAAAAAAAAAATATATCCATCTACCTCTGTTAATTGTGAAAATCTAACAAGGCTTATAACGATGTTTTTGTTAGATTTTCACAATTTATCCAAACTATCTTGTACATACAGTTTTATTGATTATAGTTTTTAAGTACAATAATACATTTGTGACAATATGCCAAAAAAAATTATTTTGAATATCAAAAATAGTTAATAAACATTCTAAATTTATTCCTCATAAATACTGGTAAATACGCCATGGAGAACGACGGTGGTAGTGCATCTTTCTTCATGGACTGTTGGTATCAAAAATGACCCTGCCAAAGTTTCAAAACTATGCCCGCAACAAAAGAATAATAATTACGTCTGTTTGGACTACTTACATGCTACAATAAAAAGTAATTTGCTGCATAAAATCAAAAGAATGGATTCCAGTATGTCTGAGTATATTTTTGAATAAGCAATACTCGATGGGTACAAAAAATATCCCACCGTCCACAGAGATAGAATAAACTGTATAGGGAATAATAAGGGTATGCCTCGAAAACTTCATGTAGACGCGCTGTGTTCACATTTCTAATCAAACACCATCTTAATTGAAGGATGGGTTTGAAAAGTAAATTATATCAAAATCAATGTCAAAGTCGTATCATCCTTGTTGCGGTGTTAAATGGTGGTTTGTCCAAATTGAGACAAAATCTATCAGTGTTGTAACTTTACCTGGTCTCTTTAACATTTTATATGGATATGTTGATGCTACATGTAAAGACAGATAACTATAATTAAA
>NW_027290478.1:0-895 GCF_016086655.4 Lepeophtheirus salmonis | reverse complement strand
TAAGCTATACTTAGGTGCTCTTAGATTTGAAAAAAAAAAAAACTGTTTAGATGGCCAATTACAAATATTATCAAACTTTAACTTAACCCATCATATATCGCTTAAAAACGTTTAGTCAATAGTTGAGCACATTAGGCAAGTAAGAATTAAGGTTTACTTGTAATAAAATAAAAAACATTTTTAAAACTATAAAAGTACACTTATTTGTTAATGATTTTCATCAAAGATCTGTTTATAGAAAAATTCATAATTTAAATTAGAAAACAGCTTGGTTATACAAAACTTAATCCTTTGATGGAAAATTTGATGTTAGCCTAGATGCCCTAAAATTCATTTGTTTTTATTGAATTACAAAAGTTTTTCTAATTTATTTTAAGTTACATACACAATAAACAAATTTTCTCAATAAATTTAATATTTTCATTGCTTTTTTACAAAATAATATCTGGCTTCAGAATTTAATTTAAGTATTGTTACTCAGGATATATGTAGCGTCAAATTGTTCAAATAATTTCAACAAGAACATTCTCAATATATCATACTTCCCATAAAAATCAAGTAGTTTTTTAACTCAAAAAGAATAATCTTTTTGCTTAAAAATGGAACAAATAAATTCAGTTAGCGTAAATTGAAATATCTATTCCGAAACGATTAAGCTTTAAAAAAACATTCATTCTTTAGTGTTTTACACGTATATTATCTTCATGTTCTGATAGACAACAGATGTTTACGTATTTGAAAATGAAAAATGAATAAATATCTCTTGTGCTACTTTAAGGTTTATGGATTTGTTCTTGTCAATTCAAAATATATATTATAAAAACAAAAAATATAGATATTACTAAGTGGAACTTTATGACACTAATGATATTTAAGTATAAGAAAGAAATTGTAA
>NW_027290477.1:0-1145 GCF_016086655.4 Lepeophtheirus salmonis | reverse complement strand
TTAAGTAATCTTTTCTGATTCATCTAAAAAAAATGACTTATGTTCCTAAGCCTTTATGAAATAAAAATAGAAAGTTTGGGTTCTAGTTTGATTACACTACATCTTTTGATGATACTTTTAAGGGAAATCTACCTGCCAAAACCCTCCTAAAATACGTATAGGATCAAATAGGATTATGATTACATGATCGGATATGTGAGGAGCCGAAAACATCAATTAGAGGGAAGGATAAATTTGGCACAAAATTGGACTGTTGAATAACTCATTGAATCTATAACCCAATGGCTTTTTTGCACCAAAGTACCAAATCTGGATCTCCTATTTATGCAAAAGTTTGGACGGCAATGTCATCCTGAGATGATGATCCTCCAGTTAACAGACTCTGACAATCTCCTAATTTTAAATTTCGTTCAACCACTATCTAATGTGAACATCTTTGAATATGTTTTTTAACTACCGATACTGTTCAAAGGCAAAAACTAAGTGCCAAGTTTAGTGTTTGGGCAGAGGAAAATCTACCACTAGTCAATGAGTCCTTCATGAAGATATTACATATCATGGATCTGTTAATTTTCGTGTCCTTGCTGCATCGTTCCTTCTTATTTCATCACTATTTTCGTACTTTTTCTTGATCATTAGGAGGATGCATTTTGTTGTATCCTAAATCGTATGGAAACTCAAGGAGACGCCATTTTGGGGGCTCAAAGTTGATATTTGTTCTAAATAAAATGGACAAATTTCCAATCAAACTGGATAAAACTACATCAAAGGCCTTTAATCAAAAAGGCCTGAAACTTACATTGACAATGATAGACAGTGATATTAGGTTGGGGAAAAAGTAATTTCGTATTGCCTACCCTTTTTTTAAGTATATCTTCTTCACTATTGGTCACATCATATCATACGATCAGGGGTTGCAAAGGCGTGAGTGTATACTGCAAACGCTTTTGGATAATATTGCGCTTTGACAGTTCATTCGTGAATTATCCTGCCTTGAGTATGTAGGTCTCAAAGGAAGAAATTATGCTATACTCTATATTTTTACTAACTGAAAGGGAAAAACGCGTCGCAAGCGACCAAGAAAATTTCCAGTGGATACGTGGCCGATACTCTTTCGGTTCATCAGTGGTTCAAACGATTTTTTT
>NW_027290476.1:0-1404 GCF_016086655.4 Lepeophtheirus salmonis | reverse complement strand
ACAATCCTACAGAACTAAAGGGCTTGTTTTTAATAAACAAACAGTATATATAAAATCTTTTGGCATAATTTCATGTATAAGCGCTAATATTGTTTTTATTCAAACATTACTTTTTTTTCAATATTGTTAATATTTACGAATATTACCATAAAAAAAAGTTGATTGACGGTATTATATTTGAATTTCAATATATCCAATATATCTTCTTTAATACAAGTTACAACAAAATTATACTTATATATCTTCTTTAATACAAGTTACAACTTATACAAATTATACCCCAAATATATATTCAATTGTACTTAGTGGATTGACAACGTTCAAATTACAAAACATGCAACTTTTCTACCATTTTTATTATTTCTCTTCACTACTATGAAGCAGTGATAGCAAATTAACCAATCAGAATTTGGAGGTACAAATGTATATGATAGTGATGTGTCACGAGCCAAATTTTGCTGTATTTTCGATTTTCTAAAAAAAAAAACTCGAGGGAATTGCTCGGCCTAACACTCATTAATTGTCTGAATACTCATTACTCTCCCTTAACACTTTTTGCACGATGATTATTGAAATTTTTTCATTTAGAAATTGTTTTTTCCCTTCTTTAATCAGTGATAATAAAATTTTTATCAGATGAATTAACATTTTTAACAGACTAGTGTGGATGAGAAACGTTTTGAGGATTTAAACAGTATAACATTCACAAAAAAAAGGAGAGAGGGGGAGAGAATCATAACTCATAAGTTTTGACGAATTACGAGTAAATACTCACATTTTAGACAAAAGCCGAGTTTTTATTTGTCTTTTTTTGCTCGTTGCATAAAATGTTATAATTATAGAAAAGGAGTTTAAATTATATTTTTGCTTCTGGCAAATGTATTCCGTCACTTTTTTAACTTTTATTTAGTTTTATTAAGGATATGTAAGTCACTCATTATTTAAATAGTTTCTTGCAAATCATGGCAAAATATATTTATCATTCAAAAAGCGAGAATGGCATGTAGATTTGTTCTCTGTTACCTATGATGAGAGCACGATCTTGCAAGTACATTGTGGAAGAAATATGAACTTGATAACAATTATGTCAAAATAATCTTTTTTCCACAAGTTTTTACATTGTATTCCATAATCATATGTTTTTGGATCCTTGTTAGTTGTTACATAATTTAATATTCCATATATATTATAACCATCTATTTTCAGATGTCCTGAAAATCCAGCGCTTCTAAAGGCGTCACCAAGATTAGAGACAAAACCAAAAGGTCAAGAATATGTTTTAAGCACTTCAAGGACTCTGACATCATTAAGCACAAACTTAAGTGCACTCTGGTTAGTTGTTGATGGAGCATCGACGACGATCGACGAATCTTAAAGTGATGCAATTATGAAGAAGACAGTACT
>NW_027290475.1:0-2058 GCF_016086655.4 Lepeophtheirus salmonis | reverse complement strand
GAGGAAAAGAAAATTCCTTCTGCAGATTACCAACTCCAAAAAAACGAAAAAGGTATAAAATACATCCGATTTTAATCACTAGGCATTGCCAAAAAGGATAGCAAATACCAGGTGGTGCATTGAAAGCTAAACACTTACAAATTCAATAATTAATGAAAGTTGAATTATTGAAATTTATTCATATTTCGATATTTTTAAAGCATAAACAATTAGATACAAACAAAACTGAGCTGTCTAGCTTACGTACAGGTCGAAAAATGACACCTGAACGTGATGGACGAATTTTTATTTGCGTACTCCAAGTATTTGGGTGTCTCAAGGACCACCGTATACACCATCAACAAATCTGAAACGTTAGAGAGAAAGAAAAACTATGACAAAAAGACCAAAATAGACACGGAGAAGTTAAAGAAAATAGCCCATGGTAATCCCTCAAGTCCATGAGAGACAATGCAAGAGATCTTGAGGTTTCACAAAAAGATTGTTCAGAGAGCTATGCAAAAGAAGGTAATGAGCCTTGTGAGGGTAAAGAGGCCACTTTGACACCAGCAATGAAAGGAACCCATCTCTCCATTGCAAGCCTCTTTTGAATGTATTTTGAATTAGTCTTTAGTTCGTTTGAACTCTTTTATATATACATACTTTAGCCCTCAAGTATATGTCATCAAAACACTGAGGTTCTGCAAAGCCACTCTCAGCCAGCAATGAGAGGCCATGACAGGACTTCATCTGCAGCAGGGGTCAGTCCTTCGTTTGCCCTCCCCCTTGAAGTAATCCTCATTGCCACTAGGGGCAGCTACATTAATGATTAAGAAACACAGACACATCTATTTATAGTACAGTAATTTTGGTGAAATTCTATTATTGATTAATAAATTAAAAAACTTGTTGAACTTTATAATTCAATGTGTTCAGATTTTAATGTACCATTTTGTATATAAGAAAACTTTATAGGTGTAATCTTATTGTGACAAAAAAATTAGAAGTTTTTAATTAAACTAAAACTTGTTTATTGTTTTAATAATCACACACTGCAGCCTATATTAATTTTATTGCCCTTCAAATTTCATTTGTGATACACGCATATGAAGTATGTAAAAATTTAGGTTATAAAACACATTTTTAATCTTCATATGCAGCCATGTATTAAGTGTGTTACTAATAAGAATTAAAGTTTTTAATTAATAAAACTTGTTTTGTGTTTTTATGTCACACACTGCAGCCTATATTAATTTTATTGCCCTTCAAATTTCATTGTGATACACGCATATGAAGTATGTAAAAATTTAGGTTATAAAAATAGACATTTTTAAGTATGCAACCTCTATAATCAGTAGAGTACTATGTATTATTATTTATCAATAACCTATATTATTTTGTCTTCTAGCTATGGAATTATGTGTGGCATTGGAATATCCATGGTTCGAGAAACAGCAACGATAATGCTATCACAATACTTTAAACGAAGAAGAGAACTCGTAGAAATGTTCTCTGGCTCGGAGCTGGCTTTGGTATTGCTTTATTCTCCAATGTTTATTCCTCGGGCAATAGGTAAGATAAAGATATTGCCAAGGCAGGAATGTCCTTCATTTTAACATAAAGCATTACCACTTGTAATATCTTAATGTCCCAAAGAACCTATAATATAAAAAAATTCATGAAAAATGGCTATATAAAAACAAAACTATTAAATTCATTTCAAATTTAGACCTATTATAAAGAAAACTTCAACTAAATTTTTAGACAAAATTTTAATGTTGCTCTGTTGCAGAACTTGACCAAATGTCTTATTTTAGAAAAAAAAATCCTTCAATTTTTAATTTTTCACAGAACGATAATGTTTTAACAAATTGATTCTTTGGAAAAAAAATTCGTACATACAGGGTGGGTGTCCACGATAAATTGGAACTATCTTAAAATTCAACCTGCTTGATAAAAATGGAATTTAGAATGTCTTTGTTAATATGAAAAAGTTAGACATGAAATTTAACAATAAATTTATACAACATGTCCTCCCTCATCAGCCACCATCTTCTCCATCCTGCCCCTAAAGGATTT